>NC_134397.1:108891989-109084161 GCF_050003625.1 Haematobia irritans | reverse complement strand
ATATTATATTATATTATATTATATTATATTATATTATATTATATTATATTATATTATATTATATTATATTATATTATATTATATTATATTATATTATATTATATTATATTATATTATATTATATTATATTATATTATATTATATTATATTATATTATATTATATTATATTATATTATATTATATTATATTATATTATATTATATTATATTATATTATATTATATTATATTATATTATATTATATTATATTATATTATATTATATTATATTATATTATATTATATTATATTATATTATATTATATTATATTATATTATATTATATTATATTATATTATATTATATTATATTATATTATATTATATTATATTATATTATATTATATTATATTATATTATATTATATTATATTATATTATATTATATTATATTATATTATATTATATTATATTATATTATATTATATTATATTATATTATATTATATTATATTATATTATATTATATTATATTATATTATATTATATTATATTATATTATATTATATTATATTATATTATATTATATTATATTATATTATATTATATTATATTATATTATATTATATTATATTATATTATATTATATTATATTATATTATATTATATTATATTATATTATATTATATTATATTATATTATATTATATTATATTATATTATATTATATTATATTATATTATATTATATTATATTATATTATATTATATTATATTATATTATATTATATTATATTATATTATATTATATTATATTATATTATATTATATTATATTATATTATATTATATTATATTATATTATATTATATTATATTATATTATATTATATTATATTATATTATATTATATTATATTATATTATATTATATTATATTATATTATATTATATTATATTATATTATATTATATTATATTGTATTATATTATATTATATTATATTATATTATATTATATTATATTATATTATATTATATTATATTATATTATATTATATTATATTATATTATATTATATTATATTATATTATATTATATTATATTATATTATATTATATTATATTATATTATATTATATTATATTATATTATATTATATTATATTATATTATATTATATTATATTATATTATATTATATTATATTATATTATATTATATTATATTATATTATATTATATTATATTATATTATATTATATTATATTATATTATATTATATTATATTATATTATATTATATTATATTATATTATATTATATTATATTATATTATATTATATTATATTATATTATATTATATTATATTATATTATATTATATATTATATTATATTATATTATATTATATTATATTATATTATATTATATTATATTATATTATATTATATTATATTATATTATATTATATTATATTATATTATATTATATTATATTATATTATATTATATTATATTATATTATATTATATTATATTATATTATATTATATTATATTATATTATATTATATTATATTATATTATATTATATTATATTATATTATATTATATTATATTATATTATATTATATTATATTATATTATATTATATTATATTATATTATATTATATTATATTATATTATATTATATTATATTATATTATATTATATTATATTATATTATATTATATTATATTATATTATATTATATTATATTATATTATATTATATTATATTATATTATATTATATTATATTATATTATATTATATTATATTATATTATATTATATTATATTATATTATATTATATTATATTATATTATATTATATTATATTATATTATATTATATTATATTATATTATATTATATTATATTATATTATATTATATTATATTATATTATATTATATTATATTATATTATATTATATTATATTATATTATATTATATTATATTATATTATATTATATTATATTATATTATATTATATTATATTATATTATATTATATTATATTATATTATATTATATTATATTATATTATATTATATTATATTATATTATATTATATTATATTATATTATATTATATTATATTATATTATATTATATTATATTATATTATATTATATTATATTATATTATATTATATTATATTATATTATATTATATTATATTATATTATATTATATTATATTATATTATATTATATTATATTATATTATATTATATTATATTATATTATATTATATTATATTATATTATATTATATTATATTATATTATATTATATTATATTATATTATATTATATTATATTATATTATATTATATTATATTATATTATATTATATTATATTATATTATATTATATTATATTATATTATATTATATTATATTATATTATATAATATATTATATTATATTATATTATATTATATTATATTATATTATATTATATTATATTATATTATATTATATTATATTATATTATATTATATATTATATTATATTATATTATATTATATTATATTATATTATATTATATTATATTATATTATATTATATTATATTATATTATATTATATTATATTATATTATATTATATTATATTATATTATATTATATTATATTATATTATATTATATTATATTATATTATATTATATTATATTATATTATATTATATTATATTATATTATATTATATTATATTATATTATATTATATTATATTATATTATATTATATTATATTATATTATATTATATTATATTATATTATATTATATTATATTATATTATATTATATTATATTATATTATATTATATTATATTATATTATATTATATTATATTATATTATATTATATTATATTATATTATATTATATTATATTATATTATATTATATTATATTATATTATATTATATTATATTATATTATATTATATTATATTATATTATATTATATTATATTATATTATATTATATTATATTATATTATATTATATTATATTATATTATATTATATTATATTATATTATATTATATTATATTATATTATATTATATTATATTATATTATATTATATTATATTATATATGTCAATTTCATTTAACGCTTGTTTTGTAAGGTTTATACTAAAGTGCCTCTGTACAAATTGATGATCTAATTGGCCTCTTTGAATCTAACCAAATATGATGAGCTAATGATTAGATTTAACGAAATATAGTCCCATATATGGCAAGATCTAACTACACCAAAAATAAAAAAAACATGTTCCTCACAAAGAAAATAAATACAAACGAAATTACCCATTAATTTATATTATTATTTTGTAAGAGCAAATAAATCTGAATTTATGGCAAACGATTCAACGAATGTCCCAAATCTTTATTATTATTTTTTTTATTTTTTTTTATGTTAACAGCAAAATGTGGCATTAGATCTTTCCAGCAAAAAAAACGTCGCCAAAAAAGTAATGAAAATGTTCTTTTTGGATCCGGAAGTTGTGTAAAATTGACGCAGAAGCGATGAATTTAACATCCCAGCAAAAAAAATTGGAAGTTCTTCGAAAGGCACAACGTTAAAAGCACTTCCAGAAGATGCACTCCCAATGATGTTCTTTATTTTAGCTACCCAGGAAGTTCTTTTAATTCAATTTTTTATAACTTGGGTTTTTCATACTTTTAATGGGTAATTTTAACTCTTTTTGTTTCAAATAGTTTAAAAACAGAATAAGTATTCATAAAATGGTACAAATCATTTAAATTTTCTCGAAAAAATGCTAAATCCAATCTAAACAAATTGTGAATTTTTGAAAATATTTGAGGTCAAATGTTTCCGACAAGCGTTAGAATCCATTAAAAATTATACAAAATTATAAAAATTATTTATTTGACAAAATATCACAGAATTTTTTTAATTTACATCCAAAATATTGAATTCGGATCACACCTAAAGAAGTGATGCAGATTCAGTGCAACGGCTGGTAAAATGGAAGACTTCCGTCCTTCCATCTTCCGGAAGTGCCTTTGGTAGAACTTCCAAGTTTTTTTGCTTGGTTGTAATTAAAAAATTAATTAGTTAAAAACATAACTGATACAAATCCTGTTAATCAAATTAAAAAATAAAGTTAATTAAGAAAATAATTGAAAATTACAATACTAGTTATATTTAAAATTTAAAACATATGTAATTGAGAATTCTGTTCGGAAATATTTAATTTCTATATGCATATTAGAATCATTAAACTTTGGATCAAACACTAAGAAAAATTCAACAAAATATTTAAATCTCCTAATAATATATAACCAAATTTATAAACAAAATTAACAAAGATAAAACTAAAAACAAAAGTCGTGTAATAACCACATAATCTAATAACAAACAGATACCTCCCATCTATCCACATTGCTTGTAACTTCTATACCATAATCTCACGTCTACTGCTATAATTTAGAAATCCAAATTTTCACATTATTATTATTGACCTTATACAAAATCAAGGCTTTAATTAATAAAAAATCCGAAGATAGGCCGCCAGACGGACAAACACAAAGCATCAAACACCAAATACTTCATGAGAAAAATCCAAATATTTTCATTGTTTCTTTTTTCTTCGTTTTGGTCTCCAAATCTTTTACACATTTGGCTAGTAATCAAAATATAAACAACTATAAATTGCATCAAATAAAGGCCGTGTCTACAACGGGAGGGGAAGACAAAACAATATGAATACAAGAAAAAATCCAGAAAATCGATGGAAAGATAGACAAGGGAACCAATGAACAAAATTTAATGGAAATTACAGACGTAGAAAAAAACTAAAAACGAAACGAATGAATGCGGCCAAAATACAATTCACGATTTGAAATGCTACATAAAAATTTATTTCGTTGATTTTCTGAAACTATATCGTTTTTTCTTCAGTTTTCTTACTTGCTTCAACTATTTCTTACTCGTCTTCTCGTTTTATTTTTTTTAGGTTCTACGACTTTAAATTTTTTGTTTCTTTATCCCTTCATTATCTTGGCAAGCATGTCGACATTCAGATGATTGGCGTAGATAGTTAGTGTATAAGATGTCGCCACATTAGGGTGGATGGGCAAACATTAGTTCTACATTCATCAGAAGGGACAATCGGGTGAATGTGCGAAATAACTTTAGAATTTCACCACTGTGCTATCGCAATAAACTGAATTGTCTAAGTGAGACTTAAATAACGGGCTGCCACTACACCTAACCTAACATAATTTTTGTGTATAATGAATTTTTGTTAAAACAAAGTCGAAATTTACTGTTTGTAATCTTCGAAAAAACGACTTTAAATGTTTTTCAATATCAAGCCAAATCGACTTTGCATGTTGTTCAAACTCGAATATTTAAATTGGAGAGTCCAAACTGAAGTAAACAATTAGATTTTCACTAGGGTTTTCTTTTTCCCGGACTTTTTCCATTCCCGGGAGAGTGGGGATTTTTTTCGAATTATCCGGGATCTAGGGATCCCGGTTAAAGGGAAACCTGCTTTGATGTGGCATACATTTAGATATTTGAATAAATTAGAAATCGCCTAAAGCTACGGTTATAAGACGCTGTCTGGACAACTAACAATATATATTGTGTTGCTCTCTTACATCAGCCATAAATCATACTAAAATACGAAAAATTTTGTAAAACAAAAAATTTTTACAATGGTTAAAACAGTATCTTTCGACATAATTTTCCGAATGACACTAGTGGGATTTTTCGTAAAATTCGATTTCACCATCGTAAAACGGGGTCACTATATCGGCCAATATTCCCAAAAGGGAAACACTATTATGTAATACCTCATTCAAATTACACTACCACAATCCACTTAAACTAGATTTCAACTGTCATTTGTAATTTAAAATCCACTTCCAATAGATTTCGAGCCTAATGTGTATGATGTATAAATTTTAAATTAAAGTAACTATTTTAATAAAGGTTGGAATTTTCATATTTTATAAAAACATCCTTGCAATAATTATGCAATTATGAAATTATACAATTGCAAACGTGGGTTACATAAGGTAAAATGTCCCGTTGTTTTTAAAGCTTTACTCAGTCTACATATTTATCGGAATGTCGGTTTACAGAAATATGACAATCATAAATTAGGAAGTGCAATCTTCTTTCTAACAATTGGGAGGCCGTTAGAATCTGGGCTATAAACCACGACTTTATATGTCCCACAAGGCAACTACTACTACTTGCTACCATAGTCGTTCACATTACACTTTCAAAATTCACTTTAACTAGATTTCAACTTTCATTTGCCATGTAGAACCTTCTATTATAGATAAAATATTGTAAAGAAAATTTCCCGGGAATTCCCGCACTTCATGCGGGAGCGAAAAAATAGCACATTCCCGGGAATTCCCGAAAAAAAACCCTACTGGATACATATCGGAGTTTGATGTCGGCGTTTTATCCCTATTACCAAAGAATTTTAAATATTCTACCAGTCAATAACACTAGTTTACAAAAAAAATATCATGTACACTTGATGAAAATCAACTTTTCTTTTGTATTTTGAGCTGCTGAATTCGAAAAAAAATTTTAAAAACATTTTTTATGGAACAGTTTTTGAGATATCCAGTTATTTTTAAATTTTTGCTCTTTTTTCACAAAACACAATATATCTCGAGTTAGAAATGTCCGATTTGCCATAAGTAAAATTTACACATTTGAGAAACTATGAACTCAATTTCAGTAAACTTCAATAAAATTGTGTATTTCATTTGTATAAAATTTTTTTTCTCATTTCATGTCACTAAAGTAAGCCAAAAATTGATTTTTTAACAATTCATCAAATGCAGTTGTATGCACAACGTTGCAAATATATCTTTAATTTGTATACCCTCCACCATAGGATGGGGGTATATTAACTTTGTCATTCCGTTTGTAACACATCAAAATATTGCTCTAAGACCCCATAAAGTATATATATTCTGGGTCGTGGTGAAATTCTGAGTCGATCTGAGCATGTCCGTCCGTCCGTCTGTTGAAATCACGGTAACTTCCGAACGAAACAAGCTATCGACTTGAAACTTAGCACAAGTACACGCAAAAAAATAATTCTTTCCTCCCAAACGAAATTTTAGACAAACAAAGTTCGTTTCTCATTTGCTTTTCGCTGTAAGGAAGTGTATTTGGAAGAAAAGTATGTACTTTTTGTGATAAACGTTTATTCTTTTCCAGGATGTAAAAACAATTTCATAAAGACTAACTCGAAAAAAAATTGTTTTCTTGCTAATTGCATTTTCCCTCACATCAACGAGGTTTTTTTTCCTGTAATACCAACAATGTAGAAGAAATTATACGATTTTATAAATTTTTAATTTTTTTACCTTTCGCCTGGACGGAGAATCGAACCGCGGACCATTCACTTTGTAAGCCAACACACTAACCACTGAGCTATGTACCTGTTATGGTCATCAATAGATAATTATCCATATAAGTTATATTTATATAGCATAGCTTGCGGTGCCCACGAGCCGAATAAACAAAGTTTATTTAACAGAAACAAACAGTTAGTTTGGCACCGTGGAGCAGTGGTTGCTACGTCTGACTTGCATGCCAAGGGTCGTGGGTTCGATCCCTGCTTCGACCAAAGTTTGTTTTTGTTTTTTTTTTACATATATTCCAGATATGTTCGGAAGATTCCGAAAAAATGTTGAACATTACATTGTACTATATTAAATTTTGAACTGTAAAATGTGTCTTATTAAAGACCTAAAGTCACAAAAGAACAGTGTTTGATATAAACGAAATGGACTGTGTTGTTGTTTCAAAAATAATTTTATTATTGAAAAAATAAAAATGTCGTAACAAACGAATTTTTTGGTGATAAAAGTTTAAAATTTTCGAAGCAATTCAAAACACTCTAACAAAAGAAAAACGTTTTCGGTACACGTTTTCCAAACGTTTTTTTTCCTTTGCGTGTAGTTGTTATTGATGTAGGTCGGATGGTATTGCAAATGGGCCATATCGGTCCACTTTTACGTATAGCCCCTATATAAACGAACCCCCAAAATTGGCTTTCATCCGATCCGGCTGAAATTTGGTACATGGTGATAGTATATGGTCTCTAATAACCATGCAAAAATAGGACCACATCAGTCCATAATTACATATATCCCCCATATAAACCGATCCCCCGATTTGGCTTGAGGAGCCTCTAAGAGAAGCAAATTTTATCCGATCCGGTTGAAATTTGGTACATGGTGTTAGTATATAGTCTCTAACAACCGTGCAAAAATTGGTCCACATCGGTCCATAATTATATATAGCCCCCATATAAACCGATCCCCCGATTTGGCTTGCGGAGCCTCTAAGAGAAGCAAATTTAATCCGATCCGGCTGAAATTTGGTACATGGTGTTAGTATATGGTATCTAATGACCATGCAAAAATTGGTCCACATCGGTCCATAATTATATATGTAGCCCCCATATAAACCGATCACCAGATTTGACCTCCGGAGCCTCTTGGAAAACCAACATTCATCTGATTCAGTTTAAATTTGGTACGTGGTGTTAATATATGGCCTCAAACACCCAAAAATTGGTCGAAATCGGTCAATAATTATACATAGGCCCCATATAAACCGATCCCCAGATTTGACCTCCGGAGCCCCTTGGAAGAGCAAAATTCATCCGATTCGGTTGAAATTTGGTACGTGATGTTAGTATATGGTATCCAACAACCATGCAGGAATTGGTTCATATCAGTCCATAATTATATATAGCCCCCATATAAACCGATCCCCAGATTTTACCTCTGGTGCCTTTTGGAGAAGCAAAATTCATCCGATCTGGTTGAAATTTGGTACGTGGTGGTAGTATATGATATTTAACAACCATGGAAAAAGTGGTCCATATCAGTCCATAATCATATATAGCCCCCATATAAACCGATCCCGAGATTTGGTTTTGGAGCCTCTTGGAGGAGCAAATTTCATCCGAGTCAGTTGAAATTTGGTACATTGTGGTAGTATATGGCCGTTAACAACCATGCCTAACTAGGTCCATATCGGTCTATAGTTATATATAGCCCTCAGATAAATCGATCCCCAATCACACAAAAATTGGTCCATATCAAGTTCATAATTCTATATAGCCCCGATATAAGCGAACCCCATATTTCAATTCTGGCTCTCTACGTACCGTGCAAAAGTCCATGTCGATTCGTAATTATTTGTAGACTTACCTATACATAACTTTTTTGTCTAATAAAGGGTGATTCTTTTGAGGTTAGGATTTTCATGCATTAGTATTTGACAGATCACGTGGGATTTCAGACATGGTGTCAAAGAGAAAGATGCTCAGTATGCTTTGACATTTCATCATGAATAGACTTACGATCTGCCACAACGTCGAATTTTCAGTGAATGGGCCCTAGAAAAGTTGGCAGAAAATCCGCTTTTTTATCGACAAATTTTGTTCAGCGATGAGGCTCATTTCTGGTTGAATGGCTACGTAAATAAGCAAAATTGCCGCATTTGGAGTGAAGAGCAACCAGAAGCCGTTCAAGAACTGCCCATGCATCCCGAAAAATGCACTGTTTGGTGTGGTTTGTACGCTGGTGGAATCATTGGACCGTATTTTTTCAAAGATGCTGTTGGACGCAACGTTACGGTGAATAGCGATCGCTATCGTTCGATGCTAACAAACTTTTTGTTGCCAAAAATGGAAGAACTGAACTTGGTTGACATGTGGTTTCAACAAGATGGCGCTACATGCCACACAGCTCGCGATTCTATGGCCATTTTGAGGGAAAACTTCGGAGAACAATTCATCTCAAGAAATGGACCGGTAAGTTGGCCACCAAGATCATGCGATTTGACGCCTTTAGACTATTTTTTGTGGGGCTACGTCAAGTCTAAAGTCTACAGAAATATGCCAGCAACTATTCCAGCTTTGGAAGACAACATTTCCGAAGAAATTCGGGCTATTCCGGCCGAAATACTCGAAAAAGTTGCCCAAAATTGGACTTTCCGAATGGACCACCTAAGACGCAGCCGCGGTCAACATTTAAATGAAATTATCTTCAAAAAGTAAATGTCATGGACCAATCTAACGTTTCAAATAAAGAACCGATGAGATTTTGCAAATTTTATGCGTTTTTTTTAAAAAAAAAGTTATCAAGCTCTTAACAAATCACCCTTTATATACCACGTATGGAATAACTCACAATTTAGAAAACGATGTTAAGAAGTTTTAAGATACCACAACCCAAGTAATTCGATTGTGGATGACAGTCTTTCGTAGAAGTTTCTACGCAATCCATGGTGGAGGGTACATAAGATTCGGCCTGGCCGAACTTACGGCCGTATATACTTGTTATAATATATATTATTAGTTCTATTACATATTACTCATGTTTTAAGATACTTAATATAAAAATTTTAACTAAATAAAACACACAATGAAGATATTGAAATAATACAAAAAAATGTTAATCAAATTAGTTCAATTGGTACTTTTAAGGATACACAATGAAGACAAATATCTCTTTACATTCAATTTACTATAAAATTCTTCTATATTAAATTCATTGATCTCCCTAACTAGGCCAAATTTAATATTCAAACAATCAGCAAACAAACAAAAAACACTCAAAATCAATTGACTACAAAATAAATATCTAATAACATTTTATGTAAATCCTTCTTCACTTACGACAAAGTCATTGCAAAATAAATCGAGTTGAGGAATAAATGATTTTAAATGAAATTCATCGCAATGAGTTGTTTTGCATTTTTCAAAGCCAAACCACTTCATTCAAGCCGTTTTAATGTATAGTCTGATTTGATTTTTATTTAAATTGCATTGGATATACTCTCCTTGCTGTTGCTGTGGTTAAGTGCCACTTAGGCCAAATGATGTGATGTAACATGGATTTAGTCCATTTGGTTTGTCACCATCGTTGTATGTTTTCCTTGTCCACTTGTGTTCATTTAGTAGAACTGTGGAAAGCCTATTTCTCTGCACACAAAAAAATTTTTTTCTGATTCAATCACGAAATTAATTGATCCAATTAATTTTTTAATTGAAATGTCTTCAATCACGAAAATGATAGTATCAATCACAGTTTTAATTGGGCATAGAAAAAAATCTTGATTAAAAAATTAATTGATTTCATTATCAAATTTCAATTAATTTTTTAATTGATTCAATTAAAAATTTAATTGATGTTGATTGCAAAACTCAATTAATTTATTAATTAAAAAAAGTTAACTGTTTTCAATTACATTTTGAATTGGCTTAGAATTTTTAGTTGGATTAACAATTGATTGTTTGAAAAAAAAATTTAATTAAAAATTTAAAAAATGTTAATCACTTTTTTAACTGACTTAGTCTTCCGAATATGATTAAAAGTTTATTGCATCAATTAACTTTTTAATTAAAAATTTTAAAATTTTCAATCATTGACTCAATTAACTTAATGTTTCTATCTTGATTAAAAAGTTAATTGTACCAATTAATTTATTAATTGAAAAAAATTTCAACTTCAATTAACTTTTTAATTGGAAATATTTTGGTGATATTTTTTTCTGTGTGCCTGAATGCATTTCGAGATGCTGTGTGCTGTGTTGCGGTTGATGGTTGCTGTTTACTGCTTACTTTAGCTGTCAAACGGTCTATGGATTCCATTGGAATAGACTTAAGGGTGAGCCCCACTATTTGACAGTTGTCTGTATGCTATACAATAAGTGACAACTGGGCGTAGGAATCCATGGCTGACACATGCGTATCATTCCTATGTGGGATTTAATCCGGGAGCAAGCACACCATACACAGATGTAATGCTTAGATATGTCAGCTGTGGAATGTACAAAGGTCGTATTTCTTGGTTTGGTTCGCATTTTACAAAGGAAGCGGAAAGAAATATTCACCGTACACAAAGAGGGTTATTCAATTGAAGTTCTCAAATTTTTTTAAAATTTGAACCAAACAGAACCATATGTGTTTCGATTTCACTTGTTGTCAAATTTGTTTGCTTTTTTCTGCATAGCCTATATTTGACCTTTCTCTCTCGAATGAAAACATGAGCTTTTCTCACAATAACTCAACTTTTAAAACCGACTGTAATACAATCTAATAAAACCAAATATAACTAAAAATTAATATTTGAAAATTATTAAAAATATATTATCTTAAAGATATAGTTAACAAATATAAACAAACTTCGTTTGGACAATGTTAACAAAGATCATCCTTAACGAATTCAAATGTTGCATATTATCAGTATGAATTGCCAATATTACTTAATTTTCTCGATTTCTATGAAAAACAAAATAATTTTAAAATCTTAAACCAATTCACATAAATAACACCTTAGTTCTATTCTAGGTTAGGTTAGGTTAAAGTGGCAGCCCGATTAAGGTTCAGGCTCACTTAGACTATTCAGTCCATTGTGATACCACATTAACTAAAAGTACCTATTACATATGGGCACTTCTAGTTTTAACCGTTGAACCTTCTCGATTATTTTCTTCTGTTGAACCAACCAGACTGTTCCAAAAACATTAGCAGACTGCTTAAGTTAACGTTTTCCAGGTCCGCCAGTAATCTGAAGCTATATGCCCCTAAAATTTGCTTACGCCTTACACAAAATGCAGGACACTCACACAAGAGGTGTTTTATTGATTCCTTTTCCTCCGCATCATGACAGCTCATACAAAAGTCATTATACTTCGCAAAATCGCCTATCAGGCAGCGACCCGTTATAGCAGATATCAGGAGTGATATCTGGCGTCTCGAGAACACTAGCATATCTAGTGTGCGGTTTAAGTTTAAATGGGGCCATATTTGCTTGGTGTCGTTACAACCCTTACAATTCTCCCATCATGACAGCCTTCTCACGCAGTAAGAGCTTGCAGGTAGCCAGAGGCATACCAACAGATTCTAGTTCCCCTGGAATATGTAAGGTAGTTCCTAGCCTTGCTAGCTCATCTGCTTTGCAGTTCCTATGGCCAGGCACCCATATTAGGTGAATATTGTACTGCTCAGCCATCTCATTGAGAGATTTGCGGCAGTCGATGGCCGTTTTCGAGTTGAGGAACACAGAGTCCAAGGATTTTAATGCAGGTTGACTGTCTGAGTATATATTAATGCCAATATTGCTTGGAGCATTACATCTCAGTCAATTCACCACTTCTCTTATTGCTAATATTTCAGGCTGAAAAACATTACAGTGATCAGGTAATCTTTTCGCTATTCGAAGTTCCAGATCTTTAGAATATACTCCGAAACCCAATTGGTCATCCAATTTGGAGCCACCAATGTAGAAATCTATATATCTTTTATTCCCCGGGGTCCGTGTACACCACGCCTCACTGTTGGGAATTAGAGTCTCAAACTTTTTGTCAAAAGTGGACTGGCCAAAGTGTAATCCACTACGTTAGGCACATCTGGCATTATTTTGAGGACCGAACTGTGACCGTAACTTTTTTCCGACCACAGCGATAGCTCGCGCAACCTCACAGCCGTTGTTGCAGCTGACTGTTTGGCCAAAATGTCTAAAGGCAATAGCTGCAGTTTGACATTAAGGGAGTTTGTTCCTGTCTTGCTGAATGCACCTGAGATACACAAGCACGCCATACGCTGAACTTTGTCTAAACTTGTCGGCTGGTGAAGTGCCGGCCACCAGACTACAACACCATATAGCATTATAGGTCTAACCACTGCCGTGTATAGCCAATGTACAATTTTTGGTTTTAGTCCCCACTTTTTCCCTATTGCCTTTTTGCACGAGTATAAAGCTACAGTTGCTTTCCTCGCCCTTTCTTCAATATTAAGCTTAAAGTTCAGCTTCCTGTCCAAAATAACGCCAAGGTATTTTGCACACTCCCTACAGGGAATTTCAATACCCCCTAAGGAAATGGGCCTAACCGTGGGAGTTTTGCGATCTTTGCAGTACATGACTAGTTCTGTCTTTGCAGGATTTACCCCAAGACCATTATCTTTCGTCCATTTCTCAGTCTTCCGGAGGGCTCTCTGTATAATATCTCTAACTGTTGATGGGAATTTTCCCCTGACTGCTAGCGCCACATCAACTGCGTATGCCACCACTTGTATCCTTTCTTTTTCTAGGGAAACCAGAAGGTCGTTTATAGCAACATTCCAAAGAAGAGGTGATAGAACTCCTCCTTAAGGAGTGCCTCTGTTCACATACCTTTGTATGTTTGCTTGTCCTAGAAGGGTGTGAAGATAAATTCGCGAGTTAAATTCGTGGTTTGTGTCTTGGCTAAGCAAAATTCAAATTTGTGGAACGAATTTAACTTTGTGGGACGAATTTAACTTGTGGAACGCATTCCAAAACACATTTGTTTCTTAAAAAGAGGAAATTTAGTGGTGGAAAAACTGGCAAACACTGTCAATTATTTAATATGTAAGAATACCAAACCATCGGTATTTTTATATCGTAGAAAAATTGAGCTATAAGAGATAACTCTACAGTCGCATAAAACAGTCAGTATATCCTTATGTAATGGTGGTGAAGTGACCAGACAAAATGCCAGTGGAACATACCGACGAGGACAAAAAACCAAAATTAAAAAATCAAAAGTCTCATGTACAGTATTTGAGATATAGCGTCACCAGATATCGGCTATATATAGCCCAGATATTGGCTCGCCCATATCTGGGAAACCGTTTTTGGTGAATTGACCAGACAAAATGCCAGTGGAACATACCGACGAGGACAAAAAACCAAAATTAAAATATCAAAAGTCTCATGTACAGTATTTGAGATATAGCGTCACCAGATATCGGCTATATATAGCCCAGATATTGGATTGCCCATATCTAGGAAACCGTTTTTGGTGAATTGACCAGACAAAATGCCAGTGGAACATACTAACGAGGATAAAAAACCAAAATTAAAAAATCGAAAGTCTCATGTACAGTATTTGAGATATAGCGTCACCAGATATCGGCTATATATAAACCAGATATTGGATCACCCATATCTGGGAAACCGTTTTTGGTGAATTGACCAGACAAAATGCAGGTGGAACATACCGACGAGGACAAAAAACCAAAATTAAAAAATCGAAAGTCTCATGTACAGTATTTGAGATATAGCGTCACCAGATATCGGCTATATATAACCCAGATATTGGATCGCCCATATCTGGGAAACCGTTTTTGGTGAATTGACCTGACAAAATGCCAGTGGAACATACTAACGAGGATAAAAAACCAAAACTAAAAAATCGAAGGTCTCATGTACAGTATTTGAGATATAGCATCACCAGATATCGGCTATATATAGCCCAGATATTGGATCGCCCATATCTGGGAAACCATTCGTGGTGAATTGACCGGACAAAATGCTAGTGGAACATACTGACGAGGACAAAAATCGAAATTTAAAAATCGTTCGGTGGCGCACAAATAGCTAGTGTTGCTGAATCACGAAAATAATTGTTTTAACTAATCAATTATTTTTCTATATATATCAAAAACTCAATTAATTTTTTTAATTGATGCAGTTATTTATTTTGTTTAACCTCTACTCACATTTTAATTAATTTTTAGATTGATCAAATTATGATATTAAGTGACATTAATTGCAAATTACAGTTGACTTCTCAATTAATTCAATAATTAATCAATTGGTACGCCCTCAAAAATCAATTATCTGTTTTACT
This sequence comes from Haematobia irritans, assembly GCF_050003625.1. Classification (NCBI taxonomy): domain Eukaryota; kingdom Metazoa; phylum Arthropoda; class Insecta; order Diptera; family Muscidae; genus Haematobia; species Haematobia irritans. Next base: position 109,068,475 of record NC_134397.1, on the reverse strand, counting down.
CGTAGTTTTAAACATATAATTGACTATATAACGTCATGCCGAAATATATTTTTATTTTTTGATTCCATAAAATAATCAAATGAATCAATTAATGTTTTATTTGAATTCCATTTCCAATTACTGTATACCATATATTTACAGTTGGATATATTTATTATACAAATTTTTACTGATCTTGAATGTAGAATAATTTTAAATTCGAGCATTTTGTTGAAGTGCAATGGGTTATGGATTGCATATTTAAATTTAAAAATCCACTATATTACCTACAACTTCGTTATTTGGATGGGGTCGCCATTATTTTCTTCCACACTTTACCGCCGCACTTGTGCGTACTTCAAACATTGCGAAGTTTATACCTGCATGCAGAAATTTATGTCAGACACAATCCACATACTGCACAATATCGAATCTTGATGAAGTGCAATGGCTAATGGATTGCATATCGAAATTTCAAAATCCACTATTGTATACCATCAGTACGTTATGTTGGGTAGGATGGTCACTATTTTCTTCCACACTTTCTTACTATTTCCAAATGAACTTGGGCGTACTTGAAACCTTGTGAAGTTTTTACCTGCATGCATAAATTTATGTCAGATACAATCCACGTATTGGACGATAAGGAATTCGTTTGTGTTGTACACACAATGGTGACTTGTGTAAAAACTATGTATAAACATCTGATCTACTCTTTCTCCAAGATATGGGCGATCCAAGATATGGGCGATCCAATATCTGGGTTATATATAGCCGATATCTGGTGACGCTATATCTCAAATACTGTACATGAGACTTTTGATATTTTAATTTTGGTTTTTTGTCCTCGTCGGTATGTTCCACTGGCATTTTGTCTGGTCAATTCACCAAAAACGGTTTCCCAGATATGGGCGAGCCAATATCTGGGCTATATATAGCCGATATCTGGTGACGCTATATCTCAAATACTGTACATGAGACTTTTTATTTTTTATTTTGGTTTTTTGTCCTCGTCGGTATGTCCCACTGGCATTTTGTCTGGTCAATTCACCAAAAACGGTTTCCCAGATATGGGCAATCCAATATCTGGGCTATATATAGCCGATATCTGGTGACGCTATATCTCAAATACTGTACATGAGACTTTTTATTTTTTATTTTGGTTTTTTGTCCTCGTCGGTATGTCCCACTGGCATTTTGTCTGGTCAATTCACCAAAAACGGTTTCCCAGATATGGGCAATCCAATATCTGGGTTATATATAGCCGATATCTGGTGACGCTATATCTCAAATACTGTACATGAGACTTTTGATTTTTTAATTTTGGTTTTTTATCCTCGTCAGTATGTTCCACTGGCATTTTGTCTGGTCAATTCACCACCATTACATAAGGATATACTGACTGTTTTGTGCGACTGTAGAGTTATCTCTTATAGCTCAATTTTTCTACGATATAAAACTACGAATGTTTGGTATTCTTACATATTAAATAATTGACAGTGTTTGCCAGTTTTTTCACCACTAAATTTCCTCTTTTTAAGAAAAAAATGTGTTTTGGAATGCGTTCCACAAGTTAAATTCGTCCCACAAAGTTAAATTCGTTCCACAAATTTGAATTTTGCTTAGCCAAGACACAAACCACGAATTTAACTCGCGAATTTATCTTCACACCCTTTTGTCCTAGTGTGGCTGAAATACGTTTCTTCATTAGCAGTTCGTCTAACAGCCTGAGTATACATGGATCAACATTCAGAGTTGTCAGTCCATTTAATATCGAGCTCGGATGGACATTATTGAACGCCCCTTCGATGTCTAGAAATGCCACGATTGTGTATTCTTTGACAGATAGTGAGCTTTCAATAAAGCTGACTAGTTCATGTAATGCGGTCTCAGTAGACCTGCCCTTCGAGTATGCATGTTGTCGTTTCGAGAGCAAACTTGAATCGACGCTAGTTCTAAGATAAATATCTATCATCCTCTCCAGAGTCTTAAGTAGGAATGATGATAAGCAGATTGGTCGGAAATCCTTCGCATTCGAGTGAGAGGCTTTTCCCGCTTTAGGTATGAAAACGACTTTTGATTCCCTCCACTTTCGTGGAATATATGCTAAGTTGATACATCCTATATATATCGCCGACAACCAGGGGATAATTCTGTCAGCCACCGCTTGTAACTCCGCCGGAGTAATTCCATCAGGTCTGGGGGATTTGAATGATCCAAAGCTATTTAGCGCCCATTTTATTCTAGATTCTGATACAATTTCCTCGATAGGAAACGACCGATGAGCCACTGTGGCACCGCCAGTGCATGGTTCAACCGTCTGATTTCCAGGAAAATGTGTGTCCAATAGTACCTCCAGCGTCTCCTCACTGGACGTTGTCCAATTGCCCTCCGATGTTTTATGAAACCTGGAGCGGAGCTCGTGGATGCTAGCACCTTCCGTAGTCTGGAAGCCTCGGACGTATTCTCAATGCAGCTGCAGTAATCATTCCAAGAGTTATGCTGAGCTTTTCTCAGTTCTCGCTTGTATCCTCTCAGATTCTTCTTGTAAGCGTCCCAATCCACAGGAGCTCTGGTGGACTTTGCTTTGTTAAAGAGCTTCCTGCACGATTTCCTCATATTACCTAACTCCGTAGACCACCGTGGTGGTCGATTTCCAACCCCCCCCCCCCCCCCCCCCCCCCTTGGCTTCCCTTTAGGCCATGCAGCTTTCAGTGAAATGTTGAAGGCCTTAGTAATCCTCTCCACTGCGTGTTCGATAACTTGCACATTTCTCATATTTGTCTCTGGTATTTCCGGTATCATCATATTGAACGATTCCCTATACCTATTCCAGTCAGCTTTCCTAACATTTGGCGGAAATATGGTCTTGGTGGTATGAACATCAAATTTGAAACTGATGTAGCGATGATCTGAGAAGCTGTGTTCACTTAAAACCTGCCACTCAGATATCATTTCATTCAGTTCTTGCGAGGCCAAGGTGATGTCCAAAACCTCTTGCCTGTTTTTACTGACAAAGGTTGGGGCTGCTCCCTTGTTGCAAACTACCTGAGTAGTAGGCAAAATAAACTCTATTAGCGACTCTCCCCTTGCATTAGTATCACTACTTCCCCATATACTATGATGCGCATTCGCATCGCATCCCATAATGAGTTTCGTCTTTGTTTTCAGTGACTCCTCAACTAAGGTCTTAACGGCACATGGAGGCATCTCTCTGTCATGTCCCATATAGACCGAAGATACCCAATATTTGCGTTTGGCTATTTCTAAATTGGCAACGACAGTGTCTGCATTGCACATTGAAGGAAGCAGAAACAAGTTAAGCTCGTTTTTAGCAATTATACAGGCTCGAATTATATCATTAGCAGTATACTGCAATAGTTTGAACCCCGGAGTACTTAATTCACATATTTTGTTTCTATAAACATATGGTTCTTGAATAAGACCAATGTCTATGTCCCCTTTCATCAGGAGAACTTTTAAGGCAGCACATGCAGCCTTACAATGATGAAGATTTATCTGGAGGATCCGTAGGACTATCGAGATTTTCAACAACCGTCACATCAGCCGCTTCAATCGAGTCATCAAGAATGTCCTCTTCAGAGATCTCGGTGACTCTCGCAATAACCATAGGTTCAACTTTGGTGAGTTCTGAGGCAGTAGAAGCCTCCTCACGCATACGGCATCTATCCATGTCTTCAACTTTGGTATCTCCCTCGACTTCGCAAGAGGATCCGCTTACTTCTGATTCAGATAGAGGCTTGTCCATTTCTGAATCCTTTAGCTGATGTTTTTATACACCTTCATTTGGATATAATGAAAGCCATAACATACACGGCCCTGAGACTTTGCTAGATGTGGCAAAGACTGAGTGTTCAATATAAACACTGCATGCCGTCTTGGCATGCAGTGTTTATATTGAACACCCAACGGCCAACCTTCCAATCAGCTGTTGGAAGATCTGGATTGCATTGTAGTAGTAGTAGTGGTAGTAGTGGTATCTTTATTTCAATTATAAATGTTTACAAGTTATTCGCAAAAATTTGTTAGCAATTGATATAAAGATATACGGCTATGACAATATGTCGTCAGCCGGTTTATACATATATATACATATTTATTGCTTTTAAGGGATTTATGCATATTATTTTAAATTAATTTTTAATTTTTTTTTTTTTTTAATTGTTTCAGTCTATTTAAAATAGATTCAGGGTCAGGGTCGTTCGTTGATCCCTTTTGGAGGATGGCAGCTCATCCGATGATCGTTCCCTTTTTCCAGCCTCAAGAATTCCTTGAGCCCATTTTAAGGAAACGCTTTGTTTAGCCGACAACGTGCTTGGGTCGACTGATCCTAATTTCTTTAGGATAAACAAAGCATTTCTGCGTTCTTTGAATCTCTTTCGTGAGGGATTACCTCCTTTTGATGCCGTTACCTTGGAAAAGGTTCGACTTGTCAAATTGTCGCCACCTGTCCACCCGTCTACAGGTCGACTAATTGGGCCTAACTCTTGGTCATTGCCCAAATTTATAACTCCAGTCGATACCCGTCCACTGGGCCCTGAAGTTAGCAACCCAGTGGATGTCTTTGAATTTCTCTGCATGGTGGCCTAATATCCCACCACACTTGAAATTCGTAGTAGGTACTTATTACGATGATTTTATCCGCTATTAAAAAACACGTCCGTTCCGTTCGACGGTTGAATGATACGATGTTCTATTCTAAATAGACACTTCTCGAAGACACCATGGAGAACAACACCTTATAGACAATGAAAGAAATGTCTCATAAAGAAGATAAGGTAGAGAGACAGACAGAGTCTCTAGTGTAATATGTTAGGCTCATATACAAAGAAATGTCACATAAAATCTCAATAAGAAATGTGGTCTTGTAGACCTGCAGACAAACTGACTTTCTAAACAGGGTGTTGTTAATCGCCCTAGTATGAATTTACATAATTATGGTAATAAAAATTGGTAATACATTGATACATAGAAAAAAAACCAAAGAGTTTTGATAACCATCTAGAATTCTCTGCTTACCAGAAAAACATGCTTACAATACATTCACTATTATAGTAGGAATCTGGCCTCTTAAACCATTGAATAATTCACTTACTAAACTGGTTGTATTAAGTGTATCTGTAATATGAGAGCTCCCAGACATGGTTTTTATTGGAATTTAAATTAAATTTGTTATAAAATGCTGCGATTAATTTCAAGAAAATGCAAAATGTCTAGATGTTTAAGCATGAATAGTGCTATAGTTGAAAAGAAACAGGAGCAATACAAATGATTCCTTTTCACAATTTCACCAACAAACATGTATCCGCGTACACACAAAACCAACGAGATCTACCAAGGCTATAATGCACAATAGAATTGAAGGCAGAAATAAAGTAGAAAAATATGGAGACAGTCCACAAAACTACATGATGTTGGTATGGACATTTTTGAAATGCAATAACTACTAGTACTGCTGCTGGCGTTTCAATAATTTTATCATTGTCCCTGACCATTCTGGGTTAAAAAGCTTTCAGCCTACCTAACATAACTTAACAAATACAAATACAATATATTTTCAGATAGTCAATCCTTCTTCAACTCGAAAACTGCCATAGACTTCCCTACAATTTTCGACGAGATGGCGGAACAGTGAAATACTCACTATCCGCCTAACATATAGATGACGCTACACTCAAAAAACAGTTAACCTGCCAGGAAATAAACTTTTGGTTAATTTTAGAATTCACAAAAATAAGTAAATATTTCGTGTAAAAATTCAACTACATTTTATTCTATTTGAGCTTTTCACAATGCGTTGTTCAAACATACACTGTTAGAAAAACATGTTTCCAATATGTTCCAATATAAACAAAATGTGTTTCGAGCACAATTTTTTAAACACAATATATTTAAGTGCAAAAATGTAATGTTCCTAAACTAGCATTAAATGTTTGGGACACATATGTTAATATGTTAGAATATATTATATATGGGACATGAATGTTTCATAAAAATAACATATATACATTTACAAATTTAGAGTAAACATATATATTATTATTCAGGGAGCGACAGAGAGAGAGAGAGAGAGAGAGAGAGAGAGAGTATAGAGAAAGAAATAGACATGGAAACCGGAAGGGTAGGCGAAAGATATCAGCATAACACAGCGAGAGAATCAAAAGAGAGCAATTTCTGTGAAACTGATTGTATGTTGTTTCGGAAAACTGTTTTATGTGTTTTGGCTATACATTTGGCATGTTAACAAGGCTTCGCCAAAAATTTGATATGCTTAAGTCTAAATATTATTTAATTTGAATATTAAATTGCGTATTCGGAGCAAAGAGAATAGACATTCGGAACCAAGAGAATAGACATTTGCCTTGAGAGCAGCAATTTAAGTAAGTGTGGACATGTGTTTTGTTCATCATTTTGGCATTATGGGCACAATTTTTTTTCTTGGTTCGGCAAAAGAAATCGGAACGCACGACGAGTAAGTCAAAATATTTAGGAAGAAAGGAAATTAAAAAAATTATTTTTCATTTTAGCGGTAAAACTCAAATCTCTAAAAGCAAAATAAAATTATTTTTTTTTGCAAATTGTATTTCAACTTGTATTATTATAACTTAATAGCGGCATTAAAGCTAAAAATGAAATTAAGTATAAGCATAGAAAGGCCTCTAGGGAGGGGGCTTAGACCCTTCCAGAAACATTTAGCCCAAATAAATTATTAAAGTTAGTTTCTTTATTATAAGTGAATGCTTGAAGTATGATATTTATGAAATATAACTGTGATTGAACTTATGATTTAAGTTCCTAAATTTATGTTTAGTTTAATAACTAAAGCTCCTTTATTATTCTGTTTAGTCTGATTTTTAGTCAATTGAATGAAATAAATATTAATTGATATTATTTCATAAATGCATACATTAATGCTGCAACAAAGCGGCACCAAAAACATAGTGAAAAAGTTCTTTTTGGGTCTCTGTAATAATGTAATATGAACTGTCATAGGACGGATGTCCACCATTTCAACAGCCGTTGCACTGAATTTGCATCACTTCTTAAGGTGTAATCCGAATTCAGTGTTTTGGATCTGAATTTAAAAATTTTGTGATATTTTCCCGAATAAATAATTTTAATAATTTTGAATGCATTCCAATGCTTGTCTGAAACTTTGCCCTGGAATATTTTCAAAAATTATCGATTTTTCTAGCATTCTTCCGGCAAATTTTGAATATTATTTAAACAAAAAAGATCAAATAAGAAACAAACTAACTCAAGTTAATTTGTACCATTTTATTAATTCTTTTTAACCGATTTGACAAAAAAAAACAAAAAATACCCTTTAAAATATGAAAACAAACAAGCTATAAAAAATTTAATTAAAAAAAACTTCCTGTGTAGTTAAAATAATTAACTTCTTTGTGAGGACATTTTTGGAAGTGATTGTAAAGTTGTGCCTTTAGAACAACTCCCAATTTTTTGCTGGGAAAGAGTGTGGAACTACTATTAGTTGCTTTATTAAAAATTAATTGTCTAGTTATGTTGATGTCTAATTTTTTATTCATTTTTATAAAATAAAACATTAATTGGGGGCTATAGCCCCCCTAGCTAAAAATTAAAACAAAAATCTATCACAAAAATTAATAGCATCAAGTATTAGAAGACATTTCAATTAAAAATTAATTGGATCAATTAATTTCATGATTGAATCCAAACATATTTTTTTGTGCATATTATTGCAATTTTGATAGAAGCTTATTAGACATGAAAATTAAAGTATTGGTATTGTTAACCCTCTAATGCCCAATCCTGCCTTTAGGCGGGCTTCATTTAATACGGAAACTTTTAGTAAAACACACCTTCAGACAACAAAAATGGGTAAAATAAAAAGAAAACTTAGTTTAAACTGTTCAAGAGGCTTTGCAGCATATACTGAATTTTACCGTATAAATTTTTCTTGTTTAGTTTTCATGCTTTTGTGTCTCTAACATTGAAAACTTAATCAACTGGCAAAAAAATTGGGGCATTAGAGGGTTAAGTTATTGAAAAGAAAATGCCACAAAAGCCTGACTATACCCATGTTTCATCGCTGGCTGTTTCGAATTCCCATAGCCTTCCGTATAGATCTGGAGGGAAGAGATGATTCATTTTGGGCATGAAGAATGTTAATGTTTGGCGAGGAAACAAAATTTTAGCTCTTGATCCATGTTTGATGTAATCATATTGTTTCTGTGCGTGTGTCCTTAAAAGAACAATTTCAAAAGTCTAAAACTTAGTTCCGAAGAACGAATCCTGAATATTGACAAATTTTTCGTCCAACCCCAGCAATAATAGAAAGCTTTTACTTACCCTATATAGCAAGTTTCACAATTTAAATGTTGCATAGACTGTACTTACCTAGAAGGAGAGAAAAAAAGTTATAATTGGACAAAATCGTAAGAAAACGCAACAATATAAAATTTTCAGAATACACCATTAATTGTAGCAGTCATAGAAAGTCTTACTGCAGCGAGCCAAATAATTATTCAAAGTCGTATCAAAGGAATTGCAATGGCTTGTGCTCATTCATACGTAGGTGTTAGACAACAATAAAAAATGAAAAAATATTATAAGTGCTTTGTCTGCCAACTCTTGTTGAATGGAAAATTTTATTTAACATCCACACAGGCCAAATGGCTCGATTGTTTTTATAGTTCCTTCGAATTAAGGAATTAACGTGCAATTTTCATGTAATACAACTGCAGAAAACTTTAAGGGAGTATATACTTTGTGCCGCCTTAATGATGTTTTAAAATGGTCGATTTATATGTTATTAACATGATTATAAAATATACCAAAAAGAAGTATAACTGGATTGGATGGGATTGTGATTATGTGGTATTTAAATATCTGTTCTCCTTTTGTAACCACGGTGTATACTTATTCACTTTCATTATTAGATATTGGTGAAACATACATATCGCCGTTAACGATTCTTTCTACACACTGAAATAAGAAGTTTCTTTTATGAGGAACGAAATTTTAGACAAACGAAGATTTCTTTTGAGTTGCCTGCCATAAAATCGGGTTTGTAAGGAAAGAAATCCTCTAGATAAAAGTTATCTTTGGTATCATATTCACAAATATTCAAATGCAACTGACATTTCGAGTGCTTTTCATAACTAATGATATAACATAACTAATGAGAACTAATGAGGAGTTAAACCTTTTGTTATTGTAAGTGATCACTAGCATACCAATTACTGCTTGACACGGTACACGCTCACAAAAAATCGCTTCTGTAATATATACTCCCAAACATATTTTGCTTCAAGCATATACATTTTTGGGTATTGCCCAAACATTTATATGTTTGATCTCTTCCAAATATATAATATGTTTGAAAGCATATTGGTCTAAACAATATATGTTTGGGTAGTCTAAGTTCCAAACATTTTGTATTTTTGCATCCAAATTCAATAATGTTGTCTTCCAAAAAACAATATGTTATTATATGAACATATAATATGTTTGGAAGCATTTTGCACCCAAAATTATTATATGCTTAAAAAAAATTCTCAAAATTTTATTTATTTATTTATATATTTACAATCATAATGAATTATGAAAATAAACAGGTAATATAGGTGCTAACAACATAGGTTTTCGACCTGAATGCTCAAAATTTTGTTTCTGCCCAATTGTATATTCCCCCACATCTTTCTCACTTCCACGAGATTTTTTAGTTCTTAGCACCTTTTTCTGTAATACAAACATTGTAGAAAAAATTATTCAATTGTATGATTTTTTTATTTTAATTTTACCTTTTGCCGGACGGGGATTCGAACAGCGGACCACACAGTTTGTAAGGATCAAAGAAGTAGCTGATCAATTGCCCAAGGAAAAATAAAATGTTAATTTTGTAATAACAAGCAACAACCACCAACTTAATTCAATATCGCTCCCTGTTAAATAGCGCTCCAAGCTACTAAACACATATATGTTTATAGGCTATTTCTAAATTAATATATGTTTGCATCCAAGCATTTTATATTTACAAACATTTTATGTCCCAAACATAATATGTTCTAACATATTAACATATATGTCCCAAACATGTTATGCTATTTTATGAACATTATATGCTTGCACTCAAAAATATTGTGTTTAAAAATTTGTGTTCCAAACATATAATGTTTATAGCCAAACATATGAGAAACAGTCTTTTTCATCCGTGTAGTAAGTATTTAATATGAATGATCACTGTTAACGCAATTTAACATTACAAACGAGTTAACATAAATGGCAGTGCTGCCGCTACTACTTCAATCGAAGTATTTTGCTTCATTTTCACAAAATTTACTTCGTCACTCCTTCTTTCAAAAATCTGCTTCACTTTTTGTTCTGCTTCAAATTTTTAAATTTTTCCCCATATTACCTAATTGTTTTTCCTATTCCTTTAATTACGATGAACATAGCTGTTTTAATCATTGAATTATTAACCGATGTGGACCAATTTTTGCATAGTTGTTAGAGACCATATACTTACACCATGTACCAAATTTCAGCCAGATCGGATGAAATTTGTTTCTCTTAGAGGCTCCGCAAGCCAAATCGGGGGATCAGTTAATATGGGGGCTATATATATAATTGTGGACCGATGTGGACCAATTTTTGCATGGTTGTTAGAGATCATATGCTGAAGCCATGTACCAAATTTCGGCTGGATCCGATGAAATTTGCTTCTCTTAGAGTCCCCGCAAGCCAAATTTGGGGATCCGTTTATATGTGGGCTATACGTAAAAGTGGACCGATATGGCCCATTTGCAATACCATCCGACCCAGAATAGATATACTTTATGGGGTCTTAGAGCAATATTTCGATGTGTTACAAACGGAATGACAAAGTTAATATACCCCCCATCCTATGGTGGAGGGTATAATAAAATGAATTCTATTGTTTGTTTTCAAAAATGTATGCTACTTCAATTTTATTCAATCTACTCCACTTTTTTCCAAAATCTACTTCACTCAATTTGTCACTAGCGGCAGCACTGATAAATGGGTAAGTTTAAAATGAGTATATGTGAGAAATAAGGAATATTAAGATGAAAATGATGAAGTGGATGAAGTATTGAGCGGTTACAGTTTTAAATTTCTCTTAAAGACTTTCACATAGAGAGAATTTCGTTTGTTTAAAAATTCGTTCCGGAGGAAAGTATTTTTTTGTTGTTTTGTGTAGTTTCCTGATAAAAGAACTCGTTGAAAATTGCAAGCAGTGGTTATCGGAGTTATTTGAAAAATTATTCTCGCTCGGGTACAAAATATTTCTGTCCAATAATCTGAACCAAATCTATCAATAATGAGATAGGGAATTACAAAGAAGGTACAACAGTGTTCTGAGTTCTATTACAACGAATCATTTAAATGAAAATAGGATCCTAAAGTAAATGCTAGTCTTCGTTAATGTAGGCCACATAATCTAATTGTTCTTTTTAATTATATGACCCCTTTTTAAATTCTATAACATCAACTTTTTCCATTTTTTTGTTTCATCAGTTTTCAATTAATTTAAATTGAATTAAATTAAATTGAATTAAATTAATTGAATTAAAACTTTTAATTCCTTTTGAAGCTGTAGCTTTTTCTAATGAAAGTGAAATTAATTTCAAATTTATATTAAACCTCAAATCAACCTCTTTATAACCATGCACAGATGCTGAGAAAAGGGAACTCAGGCTTTTTTGCTTGCATCAAATTTTCAAGCTCAATTTCACTTTCACATTTTTGTTTCCCCATGGTTGCCTCAACAGTTTTCATGTTTCCATATGACTGCAAGCCTAACCGAACGGAAAACATGAAAGGATACCTTCCAGTTGATTCGTTAGAGATAAAGGTGATGGGTTGGAACGAAGGGGATATGGTGGGGCGAATAGCTTGTCGGTCGTTGAATGCGTGTGAATGAAATAACTTTACAACTTTTAGTTTGGGAAGACGAGGAAAAAAGCAAAATGAAATGATATCAGCAGAAAAACAGACCAACAAAAAATATCAATGAGCACGAAACCTTGTAGGTTCTGTTGCAATGTTGTTTAACCAGTTTCGACAATTTTGGGAGTCTGTTAAATATATCGGAAATGATGTCACTTTAAATTATCACTGTCTGGGAGTCTTCGTCAAATTTGTAACGGGAACCTGTAAGAGTCGGTGCTTCAGAAGTTAAATAACACACCAATGTTAAATGATGGAAAAATATCGGACAATTTTAAGACTAGCAGAACATCGACTTTTTTAAAATAATATATACCCCATGGAATAAAATAATACCCTACGTTTGGAAGGGATAAATTTAGACTTTGGGGCAAAGTCTAAATTCCAAAGAACACTTATAGCAGAAAATCGACTTTTTTTAAATAATACATATCCTATGGGGCAAAGTCTAAATTCCAAAGAACACGTCCAGGAACAGTTCCGTAGAACCCGCATTAGAACGAGTCTTAAACAGCCTCTTAAGAATCTGTTCAATTTTTGGGATGCGAACAATCACCACAAAGGAAAAAGCTTTGTAATATGCTGAATAATAGATTAGTTTTAAAATTGGATTTCAGTAAATACATTCTTCTTTAATATCAAGATTGTATACAATTTAAAAATACACACAATGAAAAAAAACTTTCTCCAGAACGAAATTTTAGTTATAAGGTCTTTTCTTTAAGAGGAAATATAATCAAAATATATGCCAAACGTTGCAACGATCTCTAATTTGTTTTTAAGACATATTCAAGAAAATATGTGATAAAATGGAGCATCGGTACTAGTCCTGTGGTTGGTTTGCCAGTCGCAATTTCACTAAAAATTCATTCATCCACTTTTTATGTTGTCCAAAACCGCAGGTCATATTTAAAATGCTTGCTTTCTCCAACCAGAAAAATGTCAAACTGGAGTAGGAGTTGCATTGTTTTCTATTTATTATAAGAATTTCAATATCTCCTTGGACAGCATCATGGGAGACAAAACTTGTTCCACATCATCTGGTGTCAATAATTAAACTTCATAGCCGAAGAAAAGTAGAAGTCCATACAGCAAAGTCATAAAAATACTAAGTTTCTCTTTTTTCTTACAAATGGGAAACGGACCAAAGATAGATAGAGAGAGACCGGTACAAAATTTACACCATTTATTACTTTAAGTTTTGATCTTCTCTACAGATTTTTGTGCAGTGGGAAATCATACCACCAATTGCAGCTATTTCAGGTAATTGTTGCAAGTAACCTTCAGGCTATAATGCGTGGGTTCTCTTAACTCGTTTACTTAGAGTTGCAGGCTGGGGCTCCTTATTTATTCAGCCCACTACAATATCGCTAACGAAATTGAGGTTGGTGGTTAAAATATCATTTAACTCCAAAAAAATTATAACAAAATAAAACTAAAAATAATAAACGATATATAATTATCAATTTAAATAAATTAATTTTATTTTATAGTCATTAAGATTAATTAATTTTATTTGATTGCAATTGATTTCGGTTTGATTTAAATTAATGATCTTTAATAAAATATTGTTGTTGTTTTCAATTTACTTTGAATTAATATTATATACATGTAATTTCATTTAATTTAAAGCTTTCTGCTACAATATAAACAATATATTTTAGGATAAATTTATTTAAACTAATGTAGTTTAATATAATTTAAGTTTGAATAATTTATTTGAATTTCAATTCAAATTGATTTAATTTTATTCGATTATATTAACTAAATACATTTTATAATTTAAATTAAATTTATTAAAATGGTGTAAAATAAAATAATTGAAAAAATTTTAATTTCATTTTAATTTAAACTAATTTAGTATCAATTAGTTTACAAAAGATATTTTAAGTTTAATTTAATTTGATTTACTTTTATTCGATTTACTTTAACTTTATTTAATTTATTTAAAATTATTTTAATTTAATTTTATAAAATTGAATACATTTTTGTGAATTTAAATAATTTTATAAAATTTAATTCAATTCATTTTTGTAAATTTAATATAATTTCAAATAATTTCATTTTTAGATTTAATTTAATTTTAACGTAATTTATTTTAACATGGTTTAATTTATTTTGATTTATGTTAATTTATTATAATTTAATTTAATTCAGATAGATTGAGTCCGATTATAATTATTATAATTAAATTCACGTAAATTTCATTTATTTTTTTTTATTAATTTCGAATTTTATTTCTATTTATATTCGTTTCATTTCTATGGATTCAACCCCAGATTGAAATAAATCACCAATGCGAAAAAATGTTTGAACATTTTTGACTTTTTTGAGCCAGATTTCATTTCTCCATTTTCATAATTAATATCTATTGTTTGTTTTAACCATCGTAAATATCATGTTCAGTGAACCGATATGTAAGTATTACATTAGTGGTCCAAATGCAATAACAAAAGTCAATGCGGCCCACTTGCGAAGTAAAGGACGTAGGGAGGTAACCAAAATAAATGATAAAATAGAGTCAACAATTCAATTTATTTATTCGTCGGAATCATACGTTTTTATGCTTCTACCATAAATTCCATGCAATTATCAGAATATGGAAATGAAAATAAACATAAAAAGCTACAGGCGGTATGACTTTTCCCCTTTTCTAGGTTTTTGGGAAACTTTTATTACCGCCTGAAAATCTATTTTAATCTTCTTTTTCTATGATTCGGATGAAATGTTGACTTTGTTGAGATTTTCAAAAAAAAAAAACATTTAATTTAACATTTTACTCCGGGTACTATCACCAACAATTAAATACGCCTTTGTCACTCAACCATAACAGCCAGCCAGTCAGTGAGACAAAATGCTGCGACCGGCAACATTTAAAACCAGTCTACACTTGTCACAAAAAAAGTGTTTTCTTTTAGGGTTATCCAGAGGAGCGGAAGCGCTGGAATGATACTCTAAAAAAAAAACTCCGAATAGTTTGGGGGTTATAACTACAACCATAGACAATACACATTGAGCTCATTCGTTCAACCGAAATGTGAAGAATGAACCCATGATACATATACGTGATGCATTCCACTACATGCTAATGGACAGTTATGTTCGAAACTGTAGCATGGGCCACACGGAAAAAAGCTATTCGTAATTTATAATAAATTTATCATAAGCGCCTATTAACTGAACTAATATGAACTACGTGCTACTAATTAATTTCAATTTTTTACTAAAAATAACAAATACGAAAATAGAAAATGTTCGTCATTTTTGTTCAATTAAAGAAATAATGAAGTAATTCATATTAAGTTTTATAAAAAATATTTATTTCTTTCCATATTGTAATAGAAATTACCATAATTTGGAGCTCATAGCATATTTAATTTCATCAAGTGATTTAATCATCTGTGGTATTTAACCACAGATGATTAAATCACTAAATTAATTGCTCCAATTAATCTTTTAATTGAAATATCTTCAATCGCGAAAATGATAATATCAATCAGAGTTTTATTTGGGCACAAAAATTAATTGATTTTATTAGCAAATTTCAACTAATTTTTTCATTGTTTCATTTAAGAATTTAATTGATATTGATTGCAAAACTAAATTATTTGTTTTTTAGTTAAAAACGTAAGTCTTTTCAATAACATTTTAATTTGATTGTCTCAATTAAGTTTTTAATTAAAAATTAGTCTTCCGAGGTTGATTGAAAAGTTAGTTGTATAAATTAATTTTTGAATTGAATTTTTTTTTACATCCAAAATTCCATAATGCGAAATTACAAACAAAATTTTTACCGAAAAAATTCATTTAATTCATCTTGGCTGTTTCTTTGGGACGTGAATGATGGATGAATTTAAATATATTAGCCAACGTTTTTGGTAGTGTATATACATTTGGGACTTCGAATATTTGTTCTAACCCTCATAGCTACTGCATCGGTTAATAAAGCTAGGCCAAGCTAAAGAGATAACCCACCAGGCAAATAGATTCAGCCTCTGTTACAACTTCCATGCTATCCCTCTTAAATGAAAAAAGCCCAATTGATGAGTTTTTGTTTTTCCTAGAGCTTTGGTAAGATCTAAATACATAGTCACACAAACCGAAACGAACCGGCCCGAAATAAATTTACATATTTTTCTTATTTATTTTTTAAACTTGTTAAATAGGTTACTGCGTTCCACTACCACCGCCGACCAAGCAAAAGACCGCCAGAAATAACGTTGAGTTTACAGTTTTATCTCCCATATGCATGACTGCCAGTGGTGGACGATGGAGGCCAACATGCATAGCAACCATATGCATAAAAAAGAACAACAAGCAAAATCATATAAAAAAACAAGTAAAATATATGTTAGCTATAGGGAGATGTGTTTTGGTAAGAAATATGTCCAAAGCCGTTAACATATTTATTTTTGATCAAATAGTTACGTGTATATGAATGGATAGAAAAGAAAAGATTAGCTTTGCCATAAAAATGAACCGAATTTCGGAGAAACAAAACCGATGAATGATGGAATTTTTTAATTCACACAACTGCGATTAAATGAAAACCGAATTTTGGATAATTTATTATTAAGAATGATACACAGTAGCCTAGATGGTGGAATTTCCTGACCGGTGAAAATGGGCTGCCAACACATACAATACACTGACCTAATATGAAAGATTATGCAACCTAACTTTTAGAATACCCAAATTACTCAATATGAAGGACAAATTTCTTTACAACAAAGAAATTTTAATTAAAGAAAATTTTACAATCTTTGCATTAGGTGTTGTTTTCTTTAACTTTAGGACACGCATCATTGAAAGTTGCGTCCCCCGCTAAAGTCGTATGTCTTTGAAGTAACACAAATTTTCATTAAAGAAAGAAAAATATTTTTTATTTAAAGAAATAATTTTTAAATCAACTGAGAAATTGAATCTCTGGATTAGAGATAATAAGCTTCAAAAATAGGCTAATACTTAGTTTAAGGACTTTGCAACTTAGGTTTAAAGTTTTTTTTTTATAATTTGGATTTTTAATCTGACATTTATTTGTACATTGATGCTTTTGTTGATACATCGCAAAAATGGGACGAAAATTTCCATTTTAGATATAAATGCTAGAAAGATTCCTAAAAAACGTCATTATTTTAAAAAAGTGGCATCTTTGGCTCGGAATCAATACCAAAATCTTTAACGGAAGGTCAAAACTTTTTTTTTTTTTGTTTTTTTGAGTGAAAATTATTTTGGGAAATTCTTTGACATTAAGATATCTTAATTAAAAGTAAGTTTCGTATATTTATTTAAAAAAATCATTATGTCATTTGTCTTTGAAATTAAAATTAAAATTAAAATTAAAATAGTCTTTGAAATTAAATGACTTATATCATCAAAATAAGACAAATGTCTTTAATATAAGGAAATATACTTGATTTTTAAGATAAGAATTTTTAAGTTAACAAAGATTTTAAATCTTTAGTTTATTGACTTCGCATACAATAGTCGAAATTTCGATTTTTCATTAAAAAAGTCGACAATTTTTAATCAAGTTCAACTAATCGACATTTGATTATTTTTCTTTGTTATCTTTTTTATGATAAAACAGAGAAATGAAATTTAGATTTTAAAAGTCGAACGAAACGAAGTCAAAAGTTGAATTTGTAATAATTCTAAAGGCCAACTTTTCAAATTTTAAATGTAAAAAAAAAATAAAAACAATATGTCAAAAAACCGACTATTTCAACATTTTCAAAAAGTAGAAATACCTATTAACGATAAAAATCTGTGACTTTAAGATAAAAAATCGATTAGGATTAGGACTGGGAAACAATTGTAAATATGGTGAATGTTATGGAAAAAAATTAAAATGTCTGATCAATTCACCACGAACAGTTTGCCAGATATAGGTAATCCACACGCAGAGAAGAAACATGATTGTCACAATCATATTCGAAGAGCAAAATAATATGATAGCAGCTATGTTTGTGTCGACCATGCAACATTTTAACCTGCAACCATGTTGGCTCAGTGAACATGGTTCTAAAAAAAATATAATTGTCCTCATCTAAAATGTTATTATATTTATAAAAAGAATTTTGTTTGAATGAAAAGACAATGGTCACGATTTAAAATGTTATGGTATTCATTAAAAATGTTTTTCTCCTATATAAAAGAACATGGTCACAACCTAAAATGTTTTGATCTTTATGAAAAAACTTTTTTCATCGTCGAAAAAAGGACGCCACTTGAGAAAAGAAAACTCAAAATTAACTTTATTTGTTTGTTTTTATTTATTTATAAATTAATTCATTGTTTATTTGTATTTATAATGCCGTTCAAGCAAACAACATATATTTTTACACACTATTTCAATTTCAACAGTAAGTAATTATTCCATATTTACATTGTGCCCATCAAATGTACAAACGCAGACATCATGTAACTGCAAATAAAAATAAATGATCCATATAGCAAAATGCAGAACAAAAAACAGGTACATTTTTTCAATTACACTTTCCTTTTTTGTGTTCACATAAAACCACGTGCCACTTCTGAATAAATAAATTAACACAAAACACAGTAAATCCGTATTCTCCGTCCATTCCAAAAAACAATCAAAACACGACTGACGCACAAAATGAAAATCGTGAGTACCTCCTCAATGTTTTTATAAAATTCTTTTCGCTGCAAAAAAGTTAAAAAATTAAATGGTCACGAAAAAAATGTAAATGGTCTTTATGGCCATGTAATGGTTCTAAACATGTCTATACTTAACCTATAAAAATACTTTTTTCCCTGTAAAAAAGTAAAAAAATTGAGTGGACAGGTACATGATTTTTCAGACCATTTAATGGTCTCAAATTCTATCATTTAAATGATAGAACATGTTTGCGGTATTTCAGAACCATTCAAATGCTTATTGCCACCATACATTTTTCTCCGCTCGAAAACTATTTTTACAAAGACAAAATACATGGTTTTCGCGGCAATTATATGCTCTATATGAACATTAAATGGATGCGGCAACCATATCCAAACATGGTTTTTCTGTGCGTGCAATATTGGGGCTATATATCCGATATCGGAAACGATATATCTCAAATTCTGTATCACCAAGAGCCGTTTTCGAGATATTAACGATCCAATATCGGCGCTATATATAGCCGATATCTGGCGACGCTATATCTCAAATTCTGTTCATGAGACTTTTTATTTTTGAATTTTGATTTTTTTGTCAATTCACCAAGAGCCGTTTTCGAGATATTACCGATCTAATATCGGGGCTATATATAGCCGATATCTGGCGTCACTATATCTTTTTTTTTTAATTTTTGATTTGTTTGTCCTCATCAATATCTATTACTGGCATTTTGTCCGGTCAATTCACCAAGAGCCGTTTTCAAGATATTAACTATCGAATATCGGGGCTATAACATATATAGCCGATATCTGACGACGATATATCTCAAATACTATACATGAGACTTTTGATTTTTGAATTAAGATATCTGACGACGCTATATCTCAAATTCTGTACATGAGACTTTTGATTTTTTGTGGTCTTTAATATGTCCCACTGGCATTTTGTCTGATCAATTCACCACGAACAGTTTGCCAGATATAGGTGATCCACTATTGGGGCTATATATCCGATATCGGTGACGCTATATCTCAAATTCTGTACACGAGACTTTTTATTTTTTAATTTTGATTTTTTATAATCGTTAGTCCCATTGGCATTTTGTCTGG
The DNA here is from genome assembly GCF_050003625.1 of Haematobia irritans. NCBI lineage: Eukaryota > Metazoa > Arthropoda > Insecta > Diptera > Muscidae > Haematobia > Haematobia irritans. Next base: position 109,048,786 of record NC_134397.1, on the reverse strand, counting down.
TCAATTCACCAAGAGCCGTTTTCGAGATATTACCGATCTAATATCGGGGCTATATATAGCCGATATCTGGCGTCACTATATCTTTTTTTTTTTTTAATTTTTGATTTGTTTGTCCTCATCAATATCTATTACTGGCATTTTGTCCGGTCAATTCACCAAGAGCCGTTTTCAAGATATTAACTATCGAATATCGGGGCTATAACATATATAGCCGATATCTGACGACGATATATCTCAAATACTATACATGAGACTTTTGATTTTTGAATTAAGATATCTGACGACGCTATATCTCAAATTCTGTACATGAGACTTTTGATTTTTTGTGGTCTTTAATATGTCCCACTGGCATTTTGTCTGATCAATTCACCACGAACAGTTTGCCAGATATAGGTGATCCACTATTGGGGCTATATATCCGATATCGGTGACGCTATATCTCAAATTCTGTACACGAGACTTTTTATTTTTTAATTTTGATTTTTTATAATCGTTAGTCCCATTGGCATTTTGTCTGGTCAATTCACCAAGAGCCGTTTTCGAGATATTAACGATCCAAGATCGGGACTATATATAGCCGATATCGGTCGACGCTATATCTCAAATACCGTACATAAGACTTCTGAAGTTATTTAAGAATCTAATTTTCGTACCCATTTTATGTTGTATTTTTTCAGTTTACTATTTTATATCCATTACTTTAGCATATACTGACTGTTTTATACGGCTGTAGAGTTATCTCTTACAGCTTAGTTTTTTTTTACGATATAAAACTACAAATGCTTGGTATTCTTAAATATTAAATAATTGAATCGTCTCTTTTTAAGAAAACAATGTGTTTTGGAATACGTTCCATTTGAATTTTACTTAGCCGAGACATAAACCACGAATTTAACTCGCGAATTTATCTTCACACCCTTCATTATGGGCACAATTTTTTTGTTGGTTGGTCAAAAGAAATCGGAACGTTCGACGAGTAAGTCAAAATATTTAGCAAGAAAGGAAGTTTAAAAAACAGTGGAAAATATATAAAAATTACAAAGGGATCATCAGAAAAAAGGTTAAGTTCCACTTTATTAATAAGATCAGTTGACGTACACTTTCAAAAATAAAAGCGGGCATTAAGTTCGAGTTTTGCCGCTAAAATTATTTTTCATTTTAGCGGCAAAACTCGATCCAAAGCAACAATTGAAAACGTTTATTTGCTTTGAATTATTAAAGAAAAGAAAACGTGAAAACATGGCCATTTTAGAGCGATAATTCCAACTTAATTCCGGCCCTAAAGGTAAAAATTAAATTAAGTACAAAATTATTCATTAATAACTATTCATATTTATTTGTATTTCAAAATACGAAAAATTTTAAATGCATTTAAAATGGTATTAAATTGTAGTAAAAAATAGTTCACGCCTAAATAAATTTATGTGTATATTGTAAAAATATGTATGTTTATACACGACTTCACGTTCTTCTTTTGGTAGAGTTTTTGAATTTTTCAATTTTTATACCAAAAACATTTTGTTGTTACAAAATTGTTATTTTTGCAATTAAAAAACATATTTTGCAATTAAAAAATATATACGGCCGTAAGTTCGGCCAGGCCGAATCTTATGTACCCTCCACCATGGATTGCGTAGAAACTTCTACGAAAGACTGTCATTCACTATCGAATTACTTGGGTTGTGGTATCTTAAAACTTCTTAACATAGTTTTCTAAATTGTGAGTTAGTCCATACGTGGTATATATTAGACAAAAAAGTTATATATTGTTAAGTCTACAAACAATTACGAATCGATATGGACTTTTTGCACGGTACGTAGAGAGCCAGAATTGAAATACTGGGGTCGCTTATATGGGGGGCTATATAGAATTATGCACTTGATATGGACCAGTTTTTGTGTGATTGGGGATCGATTTATCTGAGGGCTATATATAACTATAGACCGATATGGACCTAGTTAGGCATGGTTGTTAACGGCCATATACTAGCACAATGTACCAAATTTCAACTCACTCGGATGAAATTTGCTCCTCCAAGAGGCTCCAAAACCAGATTTCGGGATCGGTTTATATAGGGGCTATATATGATTATGGACTGATATGGACCACTTTTGGCATGGTTGTTCAACCAGATCGGATGAATTTTGCTTCTCCAAAAGGCACCGGAGGTCAAATCTGGGGATTGGTTTATATGGGGGCTATATATAATTATGGACTGATATGAACCAATTCCTGTATGGTTGTTGGATACCATATACTAACATCATGTGCCAAATTTCAACTGAATCGGATGAATTTTGCTCTTCCAATGGGCTCCGGAGGTCAAATCTGGGGATCGGTTTATATGGGGGCTATATATAATTATTGACCGATTTCGACCAATTTTTGCATGGGTATTTGAGACCATATACTAACACCATGTACCAAATTTCAACTGAATCAGATGAATTTTGGTCTTCCAAGAGGCTTCGGAGGTCAAATCTGGTGATCGGTTTATATGGGGGCTATATATAATTATGAACCGATGTGGAGCAATTTTTGCATGGTTGTTAGAGATCATATGCTGACACCATGTACCAAATTTCAGCCGGATCGGATGAAATTTGCTTCTCTTAGAGGCCTCGCAAGCCAAATTTGGGGACCGTTTATATGGGGACTATACGTAAAAGTGGACCGATATGGCCCATTTGCAATACCATCCGACCTACATCAATAACAACTACTTGTACCAAGTTTCAAGTCGATAGCTTGTTTCGTTCGGAAGTTACCGTGATTTCAACAGACGGACGGACGGACGGACATGCTCAGATCGACTCAGAATTTCACCACGACCCAGAATATATATACTTTATGGGGTCTTAGAGCAATATTTCGATGTGTTACAAACGGAATGACAAAGTTAATATACCCCCATCCTATGGTGGAGGGTATAATAATATTTTATCCAAAAGCTCAGTCCATTTCGTTTATATCAAGCACTGTCCTTTTCTGACTGTAAATCTTTAATAACACACATTTCCGTCCAGCCGAAAGGTAATATTTAAGAAAAATTATAAAATTGAATAATTTCTTCAACATTATTTGTATTACAGAAAAAGGTTGCAAGAACTGAAGAATTTCGTGGAAGTGAAAATTATGTGAGGGAATGAGCACAATCTTCTTGGGGAAAAAATTCTTGAGATCTGATCATATCTGATTACATCGCAATTGAGTATATTAAGATCTTTCCAATTTTCGGATCTACTCAGATCTAATCATGTCAAATTGGATCTCTCAATTTTTACTAAATTTTGTCTAAAATTTTGTGCCATACACTGTTAGAAAAATATGTTTTTCATATGTTCCGATATAAACAAAATGTGTTTCGGGCACAATTTTTAAACACAATATATTTAAGTGCAAACATGTAATGTTCCTAAACTAACACTAAATGTTTGGGACATATATGTTAATATGTTAGAATATATTATGTTTGGGGCATGAATGTTTCATAAACATAAATGTGTGAATGTAAACATATATAAATTTATAAATTTCGAGTAAACATATATATGTTATGATATTTTATTCAGAAAGCGACGGAGAGAGTATAGAGATGGAAACCGGGAGGGTTGACGAAAGATATCAACATAAGACAGCGAGAGAATCAAAAGAGAGCAATTTCTGTGAAACCGCTTGTATGTTGTTTCGGAAAACTGTTTTATGAAAAGGCCAAAAATTTGATATGCTTAAGTCTAAATATTATTTAATTTGAATATTAGAATGAGTATTCGGAGTAAAGAGAATAGACATTCGGAACCAAGAGAATAGACATTTGAAAAAAACAGCATGTGTTTTTGCCTTGAGAGCACCATTTTGTGTACGTGTGGACATGTGTTTTGTTTATCATTTTGGCATTATGGGCACAATTTTTTTCTTGGTTCGGTAAAAGAAATCGGAACGTACGAGGAGTAAGTCAAAATATTTAGGCAAAGGAAATTAAAAAAACAAAAAACGGTGGAAAATATACAAAAATTACAAAGGGATCTTCATAAAAATAACGAAAGGGCACTATACTCTTTTTAGAGTTGGGACAGTAAAATGAAAAAAGGAGGAAACAGTGAAAAATTAAACAGTAAAATGTATAAAAACAAAGTTTACTTCCTCTTTATTAATAGGTAGTCCAAGAGGAATTGACGGACACCTTCAAATATAAAAGCGGGCATTAAGTTACAGTTTTGCAGCTACAACAATTGAAAAAGTTTATTTTCTTTAAAATGAATTATTAAAGAAAAGTAAAAGGCAAAACAGGATCATTTTAAAGCGATAATGCCAACATAATACCAGCCTTAAAGATAACAAGTATATACGGCCGTAAGTTCGGCCAGGCCGAATCTTATGTACCCTCCACCATGGATTGCGTAGGAACTTCTACTAAAGGCTGTCATCCACAATCGAATTACTTGGGTTGCGATAACACTTGCCGATGGCAAGGTATCGTAAAACTTTTTAACACTGTCTTCTAAATTGTAAGTTAGCCCATACGGGGTATATATTAAACAAAAAAGGCCGATTAAATACGCATATAATCTAGTTTGACAAAATTTTCTATAGAAATAAAATTTTGACAAAATTTTCTATAGAAATGAAACCTTGACAAAATTTTCTATAGAAATAAAATTTTGACAAAATTTTCTATAGAAATAAAAATTTGACAAAATTTTCTATAGAAAAAAAAACTTGACAAAAATTTCTATAGAAATAAAATGTTGACAAAATTTTCTATGGAAGTAAAATGTTGACAAAATTTTCTATAGCAATACAATTTTGACAAAAATTTCTATAGAAATAAAATGTTGACAAAATATTGTATAGAAATAAAATTTTGACAAAATTTTGTATAGAAATAAAATGTTGACAAAATTTTCTACAGAAATAAATTTTTTACAAAATTTTCTATAGAAATAAAATTTTGACAAACATTTCTATAGAAATAAACTTTTGACAAAACTTTCTATAGAAATGAAATTTTAACAAAACTTTCTATAGTAATAAAATTTGACAAAATTTTCTATGGAAATAAAGTTTAGGTAGATTACAAAATTTTCTATAGAAATAAAATTTTGACAAAATTTTCTATGGAAATAAAATTTTGACAAAATTTTCTATGGAAATAAAATTTTGACAAACATTTGTATAGAAATAAACTTTTGACAAAACTTTCTATAGAAATTAAATTTTGACAAAACTTTCTATAGTAATAAAATTTGACAAAATTTTCTATGGAAATAAAGTTTTGGTAGATTATTTTTGGCGATATGGACCAATTTTTGTGTAATAAGTCATCGGCTATATATAACTAAAGACCGATATGGACCAATTTTTACATGGCTGTTAGAGGCCATATATTGACAAAATGTACCAAATTTCAACCGTATCGGATGACTTTTGCTCCTCCAAGAGGTTCCGGACGTCAAATCTGGGGACGGTTTATATGGGAACTATATATAATTATGGACCGATATGGACCAATTTTTGCATGGTTGTTAGAGACCATATACTAACACCATGTACCAAATTTCAACTGGATCGGATGAATTTTGCTCTTCCAAGAGGCTCCGGAGTTCAAATCTGGGGATCGGTTTATATGGGGGCTATATATAATTATGGACCGATATGGACCAATTTTTGCATGGTTATGAGAGGCCGTAAACTAACATCAGGTACCAAATTTCAACCGGATCGGATGAATTTTGCCCCTCCAAGAGGCTCCGGAGTTCAAATCTGGGGATCGGTTTATATGGGGGCTATATATAATTATGGACCGATATGGACCAATTTTTGCATGGTTGTTAAAAACCGTATACTAAGACCACGTACTAAATTTCAACCGGATCGGATGAATTTGGCTCCTCCAAGAGGCTCCGGTGGTCAAATCTGATGATCGGTTTATATGGGGGCTATATATAATTATGGACCGATATGGACCAATTTTTGCATGGTTGTTAGAGACTATATACTAACATCAGGTACCAAATATCAATCGGATCGGATGAATTTTGCCCCTCCAAGAGGCTCCGGAGGTCAAATCTGGGGATCGGTTTATATAGGGGCTATATATAATTATGGACCGATATGGACCAATTTTTGCATGGTTGTTAGAGACCGTATACTAAGGCCACGTACCAAATTTCAACCGGATCGGATGAATTTTGCTGCTCCGGGAGGCTCCCCAAGCCAAATTTGGGGATCGGTTTATATGGGGGCTATACGTAAACGTGGTCCGATATGGCCCATTTTCAATACCATCCGACCTACATCAATAACAACTACTTGTGCCAAGTTTCAAGTCGATAGCTTGTTTCGTTCGGAAGTTAGCGTGATTTCCACAGACGGACGGACAGCCGGACAGACGGACAGACGGACGGACGGACAGACGGACAGACGGACGGACGGACGGACATGCTTAGATCGACTCAGAATTTCACCACGACCCAGAATATATATACTTTATGGGGTCTTAGAGCAATATTTCGATGTGTTACAAACGGAATGACAAAGTTAATATACCCCCATCCTATGGTGGAGGGTATAAAAATGAAATAAAGTACAAAACACGATAAGTTTTAAATGCATTTATAATGGTGTTAAATGCTAGTAAAGAACTATTCATGCATAAATAAATTTATGTGTATATTATAAAATTATTTATGTATGTTTATACTCGACTCCACGTTCTTCTTTTGTTAGAGTTTTTGAATTCCTTCCAAAATTTTTATACCAAAAAGAGTTTTTTGTTACAAAATTGTTATTTTTGCGATAAAAAAAATAATATTTTATCCAAAAGCTCATCCATTTCGTTTATATCAAGCACTGTTTCTGACTGTAAATCTTTATTAACCCACATTTCGAAGTTTTATTAAAAAATTTAATATAGTATAAATATAAATGTGTAACGTAAATTAAAAAAAATGGTGTTTAGTCGGAGCACCCACGACCCTTTGCATGCAAGGCAGATATGCTAACTACTGCTCCACGTGGCCAACAAATGTATGTTTCTGTTAAATAATGTTATGTTTGCATGGGCTCGTGGGCGCTGCAAACTATGCTATATGAATGTAACTTATAACGATAATTGTCTACTGGTGACAATAACAGCTACGTAGCCCAGTGGATGTGAGGATAATGTGAGGGAATGAGCACAATCTTCTTTGGGAAAATTCTTCCAAGCATATAATATTTTGGGCTCAAAATGCTTCCAAACATATAATATAATCACATAAAACAAACAGATTAATGTTTCGGCAGTATCCAATAATATATGTGCTTCCTGCAAAATATGTATGGAACATATGTTAGAGAAGAGATTTTTTTTTGAGGGTGTAGGAAAGTATTTTTTCTTTGGATGTAAGATCCTGAGAAAAGGTATTAAATAAAATTATACAATATATATAACACATTAATTATGTAATAGTTTCACTACCAATTGAATCGATTTGACATGAAAATAGAGTACTTATTACACTCAAAAAATATGTGCTTTTATGGAAGATTAATTATATAACCTAAGATTAAATATATAAAATTTACACAAATAAAGAAATTTTATTAATTAATAGCAAATTTAAAGAATTTCTTTTCTATATTTTCATTAAATTCATTATATAGATTCATGAAATAGATTTATTCCAAATACTGAAAATATTTTAAACTCCGCGAGCTAACCCCTAAATTCTTGAGATTTATAACCACTTCACAAACTGTCGTAATGAGATTTTCATATTTTACCGAAACACTTTTTTTCTTAAATCTATACGAATACATAATTGGATTAAAGATTCGGTTGGGTGTTCCTTTGACTAGCAACCTTGAAATGCAACAAACGCCCCTCGTTTTATTAAATCTTTGAGGCTATTGTTTCAAATTTTTTTCGTTGCAGTTTACCCTAAAACTGAGCACATGTCAAATCATAATGATGCACATTAAATCTGTCTATACCCACTCATGTAGCGTACATTCATCTCTTGTGAACATGAGAAATTATTTTTTTGGAAATCCCTGGATCATGTTTTATAGCTGTTTTTGTGGACGTGTGTGTGTGTGAGTATGCGTATGACTAAAACGCGGCATGTGTTTCACTTAATCCATTAATTTTAAGGATTAGCCTAGGGTAAATTTAACAATTGAAGAGAATAATATACGTCAATGATAGAAAGAATAAGTACGTGAGAGAGCGGGAGAGGGAGAGATATAGACACCAAAAAAAGGCGCCTATAAACCCCTCTTTTAAAGAGGGTAGCAAAATGTTCACACACACGCATAAACAGCTGTTTGCGGAATATTCTAAAAGCAAATGCATTGAAAGAAATTATGTAGCCAACCCCTCTTTGAACAATGCTATAAACAAACACTTGAAATACTTTTACAGGAGTTTATTGTTCTTCCTTTTTTATTTTACAATATCTTATGAAATTAAATTATAATAAAAGAAATTTTTTGATGACAGATAAATCATAACGCTAAACAAAGGTGGTTACATTTGGGGTATACCAATGCCAATTGAGGATTTAAGAATGAATGAAAAGGAAAGGGAATAAAATCATACGTGGTAAATCCTATAGTTTATTGTGGTATGGAATTATGGATAAATTAGGCAAAATTATGAGCTACCAAAAGAAAATTCAGGCGTATGGATACCAAGAGCTTGTGTGAATTACGAAACATAGATGTTTCCCACGAAACAAGGGTAACTCTTCTATTCAAAATGTCGAATTTTCTTCTTTTTTTTAAATATTACAAATAGAATTTATAGAAATGCCCACAGCAACAAATTCAATCAACGACAGTTACGATTGGTTTGCATATTTAGTTAATTCATGTTAAAAATTCCCTTTCCATTTGAGTATGCAAAATAATTCTGAAAAAATATACGCAGAAGAAAACAATCATTTTTTAATTACTTTAATCGCGAAAGGTAATATCAGTTACTGGCGCCAATTAAAAAATACTTTATTGAATTAAAAATATCAATTAATTTATACACCCAGAAAAAAAGTGACCCGTTCTTTAAGTTAAAATGAACCCATTGTGAAGAAAGTTTAACTTCGTATAGCGCCAAAGACATTTTTATTTGTTTGAACGAAGGGATTTTCGTAGAAATTGGGTAGAATGCATTCCATATATTAGTTAACATTTTCCTATATTTATGTACCACTATACTACAGAATGAAAAAATTTAAGTGAATTGAATTCATTGAATGTATTGATTTTATTGAACTTTTTTCATTCATTTGGACAAATCTTACATATTTGTGGTAAACCTTTTACTTCAAAATTAGAACTGCTTACCTTCGTTTTTAAATGCAATTTATTTATTTATAAAAGCAATTTTTTCTTCTATAAAATACAAGTTTTATTAATATTTTAAATATACTTATTTAAAATCAACAGCATCGACTGGCCTTGAAATATTAGTTTATTATTCCACTATTTCCAATTTCCATGTAATGTTATCAAATGTAAACCGTATTTTACTTCTTCTTGTACCTTTGACTTTTAATAAGTTGGTGCCTAACGATTTTGTCCTCCTTTTACAATTTCAATATCTACACCCAGAAAAAAGTGCCTTCGAAACTAAAGGAAAAAATTTTCATCAATATAGTTTATCCATTTTATTTCCATTAAGGTAAATTTTTGTGAAAAATAATAAAATTTACTCGTTTCAGTAAAAAAATCCTAAACTGTAAGCAGTTAGGAATAGTTCATTAACTAGAATAAGGCATGGAATTTTACTCATACTATTTTCTTCGCTGGGTATAAGAATTTACTACTGAAAAAGAAAATTTTATTCACCGATAACAAAGCATTCGTAAAAATAAACAAAAACCGAACTAAAACCAAGTTTCTTCAAAATTAGTAAAATTTCTTATAAAATGATAATTGCGACTTCCTTTATAATAGAAAGTTTTTCATACATACGAACAACACTTGGCATAGAAAAATATTTTAGTTCATTCGTACTAAGAAGTATGCAATCCTTTCAAAACTTAAGGAAACACACTTGTTAGAATATAGGAAATTTTCCTAAATTTCTATTGTCTACCTGTAATCGATACCTGTCATCGTAATCGATGTGTTTGCGCGTGGGTGCAATCGATATATTTGCGCGTCGGTTGTTTTTTTTAGTTGGAATCGCGTTGTTTTGGTATACGGAGAGATTGTTAAAAAATAATATGGTAACATAATATAATAAATAACAAATAATATATATAAAATATTTGTTATTTTAAATTAGTGAGAAAAATTTCGTTTTTTTTAAATAAATCTATCAATGTTCGTGATAGTGTATAAAGAAAGAAAACACCAGCAGAATAACAACCCTTTCATTTGTCTTCATTTTGGAATCTTCAATTATCAGGTAATATTCAGTGACGCTAACCTTTTGCAACAAAAATGTTTTATGATTTTTTATATTTGTAGGTATTGAAATTGTAAAAGGAGGACAAAATCGTTAGGCAGCAACTTATTAAAAGTGAAAAGTACAAGAAGAAGAAAAAGTGCGTTTTACAGTTGATAATATCACACGGAAATTGGAAATAGTGGAATAATAAACTAATATTTCAAAGAGATTCGATTCTGTTGATTCTTAACAAATATATTCAATATATTAATAAAACATGTCTTTTATTGAATATAAAATTGCTTATAGAAATAAATAAAATTGTATTTAAAAACGAAGGTAAGCAGTTCTAATTATGAAGTAAAAGTTTTACCACAAATGTGTAAGATTTGTCGAAATGAATGAAAAAATTTCAATAAAATCATTCCATATATGAATTCAAATTAGTTAAATTTTTTCATTCTGTAGTATAGTGGTATATAAATATAGGAAAATGTTAACTAATATATGGAATGCATTATTCCTAATTTCTACGAAAATCACATCGTTCAAACAAATAAAAATGTCTTTGGCGCTATACGAAGTTCAACTTTCTTCACAATGAGTTCATTTTAACTTAAAGAAGGGGTCACTTTTTTCTGGGTGTACAGATATAAAAAATCGTAAAATTCACAAAAGATTAGCGTCACTGAATATTACCTGATAATTGAAAGCGAATTAAAGGGTTGTTATTCTTCTGGTATTTTCTCACTAATTTCAAATAGCAAATATTTTATATATTTTATTTGTTATTTATTATATTATTTTACTAAATTATTTTTTAACTATCTCTCCGTATATCATAACAACACGATTCCAACTAAAAAAACAACCCACACTCAAACATATCGATTACATCTATGACAGGTATCGATTACAGGCAGATAAAAGAGATATACGAAAATTTCCTATATTCTAACATGAATACTTCTTAGTACGAATGAACTAAAATATTTTTCTATGCTAAGTGTTATTCGTATGTATGATAAGCTTTCTAAAATAAAGGAAGTCAGAATTATTATTTTATAAGAAATTTTACTAAATTTGAGGAAACTTGGTTTTAGATCGGTTTTTGTTTATTTTTACGAATGATTTGTTATCAATGAATAAAATTTTCTTTTTCAGTAGTAAATTCTTATACCGAGCGAAGAAAAAAGTATTAGTAAAATTGCATGCCCTATTATTGTTAATGAACTATTCCTAACTGCTTTTTTACTGAAACAAGTAAATTTTATTATTTCACACAAAAATTTACCTTTATGGAAAAAAATGTCTAAACTAAATTGATGAACATTTTTTCCTTTAGTTTAGAAGGCACTTTTTTCTGGGTTTATGATTTCTTTTTGTTTTGATTGTCTAAATATTTGAAATAATTGAAGTTTATTGTATTTATTTGTAATTATGATGAAATAATTTTCTTATAATTTTATATGATTTGTTTAGTTTTCTTAGTGGACTTTTATAATTTTTCATTTGGCCGAAGGTGTATCGAAATATCCGAGAATAGCAATTTCAAGAATAAAGAATGAAAAAAAATTGCACCAGCATTTTCATTAGACCTCAAGCCGTACGAATTTTATGCTTTCTTATGAATTTTTCGTTTATAGACTTCAATCGTTTATAGACTTCAATCAAAATTCAGTAAACCAATGAATAGTATGAAACTAATAATTTCCGAAAAAAATTAATTATATTTGTAATTGGAAATATTTTGATTACTTTAATTAAAAATGACAAAATGGTCTTTTTAACTGATTTTATTTTTATTTGATTAAAAAGGTAATTGTACCAGTCAATTTTTTAGTTGGTTACCATTCCAACTTCAATCAACTTTTCAATTGAAAATATTTTGGTTGTAAATTTCAAGCCCATATTTTTCTCAATGTATAATTGTCAAATATAATTTTTTATATGCATCCCGACATTTGAAAAATTTTAAAAAATAGCTTTGTTCATTAAGAATAATTCGATAAAAATTTGTTATCGGAAATCCCAAGTCTATTAAAAAACCTTGGCCCCAAATGAGAGAAAAATTCAACTTCTTTCCCTTCCTTCATGTTAAAAGTGGAATAATCATTTGAATTTACAACCCAATAAGAAAACCAGATGTGGTCGCTGCGGATCACATAAAAATCATCATATCTTCAATTTCTTCTTTTATTCATGTTGTAAACGACTAATTGTCTGCTAAAGGCAAATGGTAATAAAACCTGAAATGAGTTACACAAGGCGAACATAGTCCATCAATTGATGGCTGCTATGAAAGAAATGGGAAAAATAAAGAAATCCCACGTGGCCTAATGGTTGATTTCTGACGAGGCAGATACATAAACACCAAAGAAATACAGACCGTGTTTTCTATAAAATTTTTAAGATAATTTTCAAAAGATAACTACTGGCCCAAGTACACTGTAAGATGCAATCTCAACGACAGATTCTTGCAAATATAAAATAAATGCAATGGCTGCTAAATGTTCAACCTGTCGTTCCTTACTAAGACTTGCAGTTGGATTTTCTTTAGGAAATTTCAAAAAAAAACGAACAAAAGAGAACAAAAATTCCAAGAAGGCAAACACCTAGAAACTGCAAACCTTTTTGAGATGGACGGACGTCTGACACATTCTTTAAGGAAATTTGTATAGCCGCTTTTAACTGATAACGAATAAGGTCCATGTTGAAAGGCATCAAATACCCTGCTGCATTACTTAACGTACAACAACTTTAGACCATAATGAAGATTGCTGATGTATTTGTGTGCGATCCTCCTCACATTGTTTGCTGGACTGTCTTTCCAACGAAACAACACGCATAGGATAGGTAGACGAGAACCTACGTAATTCTCTACCTCCGACCAGACGGAACGACATACACTCTCACTTGACCAATTACGAGGGTTATATGATAAGTTAAAACACACGGAAAAAAATATTTCTTTTGTTGTCTTCAACCACGAAATTAATTAATCCAATTAATTTTTAATTTAAATGTCTTCAATTGCAGGAATGATAATCAATCAATTAAAAAATTAATTGATCCAATTAAAATTTTAATTGATACTATTAATTTCTGTGATTGATTTTTGTTTCAATCAAAAAATTTGTTGAGCCAATCAAATTTTTAAGTGAAATATTTTTAGAACTCAATTAAAATTTTAATTGGAAAAATGTTGGTGATATTTTTTTGTATCCAGGCTTGCTAACTTCTTTGAAATTTCAATTTTCGTATAGGAAATCTATATTGTTCTCTTTCCAAACAAATATAGAAAAAATATATTTCTGAACGAATTGTCTGAAATCTTTGAAAAATTTTAGAGGATTAGTTGTGTGTCTTAACATCTATACCTACCTACAAATCACATACAAATTTTTCCCTTTTCAATTGTGTTCGCACGAGATACATTGGGTGTAAATAAATATATTGGTATACTTGGGTTTTAGGCACTAGATTGTATACCCCCATAGAATTCAACTTCACATCAACTCAATGGCGTCTTTAAGTATTGACCATAAGCGTAGGAAGGCCTCTGGGGAGGGGGCTTAGACCCCCCAGAAAATTTTTAGCCCACCCCAGAATTTGAAAACCTATTTACGATTTTACATTTTTCTAAAAATTAAACAAGTATATACAACCGCACAAAGTTCCGCTAAAGACTTTCATGCACAATCGAATTACTTCGGTTGTCGTAGCAGTTGCCGATGGCAATGTTTGAAATCTGATATTTATAAAATAAATCTGTGTTTGAACTTTTGATTTAGTTGAATAACTAAAGCTCCTTTACTATTTTGTTTAGTCTGGTTTAGTCAATTTTATTAAAAAAAATAGTAATTGACAGGGCTGTGGAGCCGGAGTCGGAGTCGGAGTCTTGGAGTCGGAGTCTGAAGATTTTGCTGGAGTCGGAGTCGGAGTCGGAGTCGTAAAAATTTTGCTCGACTCCGACTCCGGCTAAACCAAATTTTTTAAAACACTTCATATACCATATACATAGGTGGAATATTGACAGAAAATTTTTTCAAAGTTGTTTTTTATAGAAAATTTTGTCAAAATGTTATTTCTATAAAAAGTTTTGTCAAAATTTTATTTCTATAGCAAATTTTGTCAAACTTTTATTTCTATAAAAAATTTATTCAAAATTTTATTACTATAGAAATATTTTTTTCTACAGAAAATTTAGTCAAAATTTTATTTCTATAGAAAATTGAGTCAAAATGTTGTTTCTATAGAATATTTTGCAAAATTTTATTTCTATTGATAATTTTATTTCTATCAAAATTTAAGTCAAAATTTTATTTCTATAGAAAAGTTTGCCAAAATTTTTGATAATTTTATTTCTATAAAAATTTAAGTCAAAATTTTATTTCTATAGAAAAGTTTGCCAAAATTTTGTAGTAATAGATTTTTTTATTAGAAAATTTGGTCAACATTTTGTAGTAATAGATTTTTTTAATAGAAAATTTGGTCAAAATTATATTTCTAAAAAAATTCTGTCAAATTTTATTTCCATAGAAAATTTAGTAAATTTTTTTTTCTGTAGAATATTTTGCAGAATTTTATTTACTACACAAAAAAATGTTTAAAATTGTAGTTTTATTGATAATTTTTTCAAAATTTTATTTCTAAAGGGTGATTCTTTTGAGGTTAGGATTTTCATGCATTAGTATTTGACAGATCACGTGGGATTTCAGACATGGTGTCAAAGAGAAAGATGCTCAGTATGCTTTGACATTTCATCATGAATAGACTTACGATCTGCCACAACGTCGAATTTTCAGTGAATGGGCCCTAGAAAAGTTGGCAGAAAATCCGCTTTTTTATCGACAAATTTTGTTCAGCGATGAGGCTCATTTCTGGTTGAATGGCTACGTAAATAAGCAAAATTGCCGCATTTGGAGTGAAGAGCAACCAGAAGCCGTTCAAGAACTGCCCATGCATCCCGAAAAATGCACTGTTTGGTGTGGTTTGTACGCTGGTGGAATCATTGGACCGTATTTTTTCAAAGATGCTGTTGGACGCAACGTTACGGTGAATGGCGATCGCTATCGTTCGATGCTAACAAACTTTTTGTTGCCAAAAATGGAAGAACTGAACTTGATTGACATGTGGTTTCAACAAGATGGCGCTACATGCCACACAGCTCGCGATTCTATGGCCATTTTGAGGGAAAACTTCGGAGAACAATTCATCTCAAGAAATGGACCGGTAAGTTGGCCACCAAGATCATGCGATTTGACGCCTTTAGACTATTTTTTGTGGGGCTACGTCAAGTCTAAAGTCTACAGAAATAAGCCAGCAACTATTCCAGCTTTGGAAGACAACATTTCCGAATAAATTCGGGCTATTCCGGCCGAAATGCTCGAAAAAGTTGCCCAAAATTGGACTTTCCGAATGGACCACCTAAGACGCAGCCGCGGTCAACATTTAAATGAAATTATCTTCAAAAAGTAAATGTCATGGACCAATCTAACGTTTCAAATAAAGAACCGATGAGATTTTGCAAATTTTATGCGTTTTTTAAAAAAAAAAAGTTATCAAGCTCTTAACAAATCACCCTTTATAAGAAAAAATTGTCAAATTTTAATTCTATAGCAAATTTTCTCAAACTGATATTCTCTGATACTCACTGCTATAAAAAATGTATTCAAAATGTTATTACTATAGAAATATTTTTTTCTATATAAAATTTAGTCAAAATTTTATTTCTATAGAAAATTTAGTCAAAATTTTGTTTCTATAGAAAATTTTGCAAAATTTTGTTTGCTACACAATTTTTTTAAATTGTATTTCTATTGATAATTTTTTCAAACTTTTATTTCTATAAAAAAAATTTGCCAAATTTTATTTCTATAAACATTTTATACAAAATTTTATTTCTACATATTTGCTCAAAATTTGATTTCTTTAGAAAATTTTGCCAAAATTTTATTTCTATAGAAAATTTAGTCAAAATTTTGTTTCTGCAGAAAATTTTGCAAATTTTTATTTCTATATAAAATTTTGCAACATTTTTCCAAAATTTTATGCTAACTGATACTCACTGCTAAGTCGAAAACTTGTAGAAATGACTAAAATTTTCAAATTTTTCAATGAATGAATCATAAATGCATTTTTGCGAAATTGTCTAAACAAGTACAAATATTTCCCAAATATTGCCCGAGATTTTGTAAAAGTCTGATTTGAGATTTTATCAAAATGTCGATCTAAATACAAAGTTGTGAAGAGTATATTATAATCGGCCCGCCCGACTTTAGACCTTCCTTGCGTTTTTATTTTTTGTTAAAGTTGTGTTACGTCCCATAACGTTAGATTTAAATTTTAGGTACATAGATTTTGTAGAAGTATATACAATTTTGTCTAAATCGATTCAGATTCAAATTCATGCATATGGGAATATAAACCTTTATATAGCTCGCAACAAATTTATCAATAATTTTGGTCCACAAATACATATACTGTTGGTATCTTCTCATATTATGATGGGGATTTATATCATTATTTTTTTTATTAAACATTGTCCTAAAATTGAAATATAGAGTTCAATTGGCATCTAATGTGAAATTAAGACCTTTTTTTTAAACACATAAATAAATAGGATACTTTATATCGATCCACTTACGGTACCCCCACAATAGAACTACAAATTATTGGTATTAAAATGAGATTTAGTTATATTACCCGGAGTCGACTCCGGAGTCGGAGTCGAGCTGATGAAAAATGCTGGAGTCGGAGTCGGAGTCGAGCAAAATTGGCTCGACTCCACAGCCCTGGTAATTGATACTATTCTCTCATAAATTAATATCTTAATAATGCTGCAAAAAAGCATAGCCAAAAAGAAGTGAAAGTGTTCTTTTTGGGTCCGGAAGTGGTGCAAAATTGGCGGAGAAGCGATGAATGTAATATGAAATTGTCATAGAACGAATGTCCACCGTTTCAACAGCCGTTGCAATGAATTTGCATCACTTCTTAAGTTGTGATCCAAATTCAGTGTTTTGAATGTGAATTAAAAAATTTTGTTATATTTTCCCAAATAATTAATTTTTATATTATTTATGATTTTTAATGCATTCTAACGCTTGTTTGAAACGTTTTCCGTCGAATATTTTCAAAAATTCTATAAAAATTTCTATAATGAATTTAGCATTTTTGTGGCAAAATTTTAATAATTTGTACTATTTTATTTATTCTTACTTTTTTTTAAAAGAAAACAAAAAATTACGCATTAAAATATGAAAAAATGAAGTAAAAAAACTTCCTGTGTAACTTCTTTGTGAGGACATTTTTGGAAGTGCTTTTAAAGTTGTGCCTTTAAAACAACTCCCATTTTTTTTGCTGGGAAAAGTGTGGAGCTACTTTTAGTTGCTTTATTATAAATTAATTGTCGAGTTATTTTTATGCCTATATTGTTATTCATTTTTATGAATAAAACAGTAATTGAACCTATAAGTTCAGTCGTTAAATTATCAGCTAGGGGGGCTATAACCCCCCTAGGAAAATTGTCTAGCTACGCTAATGGTATTGACGGAGCTTTTATTCTTAAAAAACACAGAAATATTTTTTTGCCAAGTAACATAATATTCGTTGGTCATTCTCCTCTTCTGGTTTGATTTTACAATGAGCAAACAACCAGTCCATTCGTTCATGCAATTGCTCAACTTCGATCGACCGATCAACCATTCATGTTCCATGCGTCCAAGTTTACCTTGAACATTCTGTCCGTCTTTAGGTGAACAGCGCCAAACGTATATTTCGTATGGCAATATCTTACTAAAACCGAATATGTTGAATACAAAACCCAGCAAAAAATACTTAAGCAGTAAGAGTTGAGTTGCGCTTTTTGGTATACAATAAAGTAGGCAGTGCATCCACACTGCATGAATCGGTGGCAATGACGTACACGAGTAGTCAATATATATATATATATATATATATATATATATATATATATATATATATATATATATATATATATATATATATATATATATATATATATATATATATATATATATATATATATATATATATATATATATATATATATATATATATATATATATATATATATATATATATATATATATATATATATATATATATATATATATATATATATATATATATATATATATATATATATACTATTATTTCTGTGATTGAAGACCTTCCAATTAATGCGATCTATCGAAAAATGTCATATCTTCGACCCACAGCGGACGAAATTCTATTTTCACAAGAAATTAATTTTTCATGCTGAATGGTAGCGATAAGCAAGGGGTTAAATTGGCCTAAATGTGATATTCACGCAAAATCTCTCAACAAAAGGACTGAGGGTGTCTGGCACCCACCTATTTTTTTTGCATGAATTCTACCATACAGAAATTTCGACAAAAGCGAGAAAAAAACTGCGTAGGTAATTGTGGAAAAATACGCATTATCAAAACCATTACGCCCAGCCATACCGTCGTATACTTGAAAATAATTACTTTCTATCAATGAAAACTTTGAGTTACTCCACGCGTTTTTTTAACGAGTTCTACACAAAAAACTATCACCAAAATATTTCAAATTAAAAAGTTGATTGAAGTTGAAAACTTAATCAAAAACTAAAGTCGATAAAATCTAAAGGAAAATTCAAAAGGAAAAATTCTGAAGGAAAAATAATTATTACTAAATAAACAATAACACAATAAATGATTGATTGCCTCAATTAAAAAAAAAACAACTGGGTTCTTTGACAAAAACCAATTACATTTTTAATTGTACCAATTAAAAAATTAATTGAAAGTGCCGAATAAATCGATGAATTTTTTAATCAAGTACACTGTTAGAAAAATGTGTTTTTCATATGTTCCGATATAAACAAAATGTGTTTCGGGCACAATTTTTAAACACAATATATTTAAGTGCAAACATGTAATGTTCCTAAACTAACTCTAAATGTTTGGGACACATATGTTAGTATGTTAGAATATATTATGTTTGGGGCATGAATGTTTCATAAAAATAATATGTGTGAAGGTAAACATATATACATTTACAAATTTCGAGTAAACATATATATGTTGTGATATTTTATTCAGAGAGCGACAGAGAGAGAGAGAGAGAGAGAGTGTGTGGAGAAAGAAATAGAGATGGAAACCGGGAGGGTTGACGAAAGATATCAACATAACACAGCGAGAGAATCAAAAGAGAGCAACTTCTGTGAAACCGCTTGTATGTTGTTTCGGAAAACTGTTTTATGATAAGGCCAAAAATTTGATATGCTTAAGTCTAAATAATATTTAATTTGAATATTAGAATGAGTATTCGGAGTAAAGAGAATAGACATTTGAAAAAAAACAGCATGTGTTTTCGCCTTGAGAGCAGCATTTTATGTATGTGTGGACATGTGTTTTGTTTATCATTTTGGCATTATGGGCACAATTTTTTTCTCGGTTTGTTAAAAGAAATCGGAACGTACGAGGAGTAAGTCAAAATATTCAGACAAAGGAAATTAAAAAGAAACGGTTGAAATATATATAAAAATTACAAAGGGATCTTCATAAAAATAAAGAAAGGGCAGTAAAATGAAAAAAGGAGGAAACGGTGAAAAATTAAACAGTAAAATGTATAAAAACAAAGTTTAGTTCCCCTTTATTAATAAGTAGTCCAAGAGGACGTGACGGACACCTTCAAATATAAAAGCGGGCATTAAGTTACAGTTTTGCAGCTACAACAATTGAAAAAGTTTATTTTCTTTAAAATGAATTATTAAAGAAAAGTAAAAGGCAAAACAGGGTCATTTTAGAGCAATAATGCCAACTTAATACCGGCCTTAAAGGTAAAAATGAAATTAAGTACAAAACACGATAAGTTTTAAATGCATTTAAAATTGTGTTAAATGCTAGTAAAAAACTGTACACGCCTAAATAAATTTATGTGTATATTATAAAATTATTTATGTATGTTTTTACTCGACTCCACGTTCTTCTTTTGTTAGAGTTTTTGAGTTCCTTCCAAAATTTCAAACTTTTATACCAAAAACAGTTTTTTATTACAAAATTGCTCAAAATGCTTCCAAACATACAATATGTTCACATAAAACAAACATATTAATGTTTCGGCAGCATCCAATAATATATATGGTTCCTGCAAAATATGTTTGGAACATATGTTAGAGAAGCGATTTTTTGAGGGTGTATGTTTTTTATTCGTGATTGAAGAAGTTTAATTTAGTAATCGAAACATATTTGTTTTCTGTATATACAAGGCAGCTCTAAGACTTTGCCACCTATCGAAAAAAATGTCATGTCTTCCAACCACAGCGGACTCTCTCGAAATCCTATTTTCAGAAGAAATTAAGTTTTCAGGCTGAGTAGTAGCGATAAATTGGTTGGAATTTTATATTCCCACCAATATTGGTATACATTTACCCAGCAAAAACTCTCATTGCCCGGTAATCTTGTAGGTAAGCCTATTTAAAAATGAATAACCACTTATTAATTGGCATCGCTTCGGATTACTTTTACATACGCATGTCCTAGAAGGAAAGTACTTCTCCCCAGGCATACATTCGGCCATAAAATAAGTAGTGCGTTTAAAGCATATAATCACCTAATATGTAATGACTTATTCGTAGATACACCAAAGCTTGCAAAATAGTCACTTATTGTCTCAGGCAACCAAATTTCAAAAATATTGATTTCTATCGCCGATTACAATGGATCAAAATATGGCGAGTGATGCTGTAATAGGAGAACTACTTGAATAGAAATAGAATATTGTATAAATAAACAAAAAATCTAATAAATAATCTAAATAAGATGCAAATTAATTTCACACTTAAAATCAGGGATCCGGAGCGGTCCATTTTTTTCGCTCCACTCCGCTCCCGCTCCGGAGAAAAAAAAACCGCTCCGCTCCGAGAAAAAAAAATCGCTCCGCTCCGCTCCTCTTCGAGAAAATTATAGTACAAACATTGTATTATTTGTTCAATTGAGTTTTATTTTATTTACACTCAAAAAAAATTGAACTCTCTATTTCACTAAAGCTAATTTAACTTTGTTTTAGTTCATGGAATTATTATGTTTGGTGAAAGTTTCCTTTACTCTAATATTTTTTTGGTTACGTTAGTTAAATTAACTTTAAAACGGGAAAAAATTATACACAAATTAAGCATTAAGATTTACTAAATTCGCATTTCTCACAAAATAGTTCATTATTTCTTTAAATTTGTAAATTTTACTACAAATGTGTCTATTATGAACTTCGTATGTCACTAAAGACATTCTTGCAATTTTGAACTCCAATTTTTTCCTTCAAAGTACAAAATTTTCGTTAACAAGTGAAAAAAAATAATTATTTCTAATAAATTTTCTTGCATTGGTCGAAAAATATTTACTTATTTTTGTGATATCGGCGTGATGCCAGCGTTTGTAATACTCTTAATTAAAATTTTCTAAAAATATTCAAAATTTTCTAAAATTAACCAAAAGTTTTCTTCCTGGTGGGTTCACTGTTTTTTCAGTGTAGAAAAATCGGGCGGTACATATATGGGAGCTATAGCTAAATCTGAACCGATTTCGATGATTTTTTGCACATATAGTTAGTGCTATAGAAGATTACATTTCGCCAACTTTGAGTAAGATCGGTTGATAAATAAGGGTTTTATGACCTAATTTGACATAATCGGGCGATACATATAAATGGGACCTATATCTAAATCTGAACCGATTTCGATGAAATTTTCAGACTTAAAGGGTGATACAGAAGATTATTTTGTGCTAAATTTGACGACGATCGGTTAGTAAAAAAAGTGCAACGTGACCCCATTTGTCGAAATCGGGCAATACATATATATGGGAGCTATATCTAAATTTGATCCGATTTCTTCCAAATTCAATAACGTTCGTCCTTGTGCCCAAAAAAACTCCCTGTACCAAATTTCATCAAAATCGGTTAATAATTGCGACCGAAATTCTGTGAACAACAAATACATGGACAGACGGACGGATGGACGGACGGACGGACGGACGGACGCCAAGCGCTAGATCGACTCAGGAGGTGATTCTGAGTCGATCGGCATATATTTTATGGGGTCTAAAATCAATATTTCTTGTAGGCACATTTTTTGGCAGATCAAACTTGTTATACCCTAACCACTATGTGGTTTAGGGTATAATGACTTTAAAACAATGTGTTGAAATATTTTATTAATTTTGAAGATTTTTTCAGAAATATTAAATCCATTTTGACTTCATTAAAGGAAGCATTCTAGGAAGCATATGTTAATTTTTCATTTTTTTTAGATTTTTTTCTTCAGTTGTTATCAAAATCCTTTAAAAACGAGTTAACGAGTTATTTTTTTTTCCATATTAAGACTCGACTTCCAGTAGAAATTATGCTATGTTTCAAGTAAAAAAGCGTCTTTAAAATAAAGTGTTGGAAAACATGTCTTATTTTTTATTTTTTGCTTTGTAGGCAAGATGCAAAAAGGAAACAAATTTAAAGACAATTTTATTAATATTAAAGAATTTTTCTTATTATTAAAGTCACGTTGACCTTACCTCAAAAATTTTATCTTTCATGTTATGATACACATTTTTAAGTAAAATCACTTAATTATAAGGACATTACAACTTCATTCAAAAGTTTATTGCCTTTTGGACAAGAAAACAAGTATATACAGCACTAAGTTCGGCCGGGCCGAACCTTAAATACCCACCACCATGAACCAAATATTAGGGTTTCCTTTGAAATTTTAGGAGGGCTTGAGGACTTGAGGACACTTCCCGAAGATAAATTTAAAGATTTCACCTATGAGGACTATATCAGATTCTGGATTTATAAGAACCATTTTTGTTTGAGTTTTAGAGGAATCATTAACATCTCTTGGAAGTATGCAAGAAAATTATAAAATAGCGTCTTGATTTGAAATCTTAAATATGTAGAAGTAAAATCTGGAAATTTTACATTGAGTTTCAAGCAATTCAAGTGAAGTCGGTCTATATGGAGGCATTACCAAATGGACCGAGCCTAAAATACCAGAATATTTACAATTTCAGGCAAATCAGATAAAAATTACGGTTTCTAGAAACCCAAGGAGTTAAATCGGGAGATCGTTCTTATGAGGGATATACTAAAACATGGACCGCTACTCACCGTTTTCGGCACACCTCTTTATGACCCGAAAATACCTCTAGATTTCCAATTTCAGGCAAATAGGATAAAAACTTCGGATTCTAGAAGCCCAAGAAGTAAAATCGGGAAATAGGTCTATATGGGGGCTATACCAAAATATGGACCGATACTCACCATTTTCAGCACACCTCT
This sequence comes from Haematobia irritans, assembly GCF_050003625.1. Classification (NCBI taxonomy): domain Eukaryota; kingdom Metazoa; phylum Arthropoda; class Insecta; order Diptera; family Muscidae; genus Haematobia; species Haematobia irritans. The sequence continues at coordinate 109,025,063 of NC_134397.1, read as the reverse complement.
TTATGGTCCGAAAATACCCCTAGATTTCCAATTTCAGACAAATTGGATAAAAAATACGATTTCTATAAGCCCAAGACCCCAAATCGGGAGGTCGTTTTATATGGGGACCATACCAAAACATGGACCGATACTCACAATTTTTGGCACACGTATTTGTGGTCCTACAATACCTCTAGATTTCCAATTTCAGGTAAATTGAATAAAAACTGCGGTTTCTATAAGCCCAAGAAGTAAAATCGGGAGATCGGTCTATATGGGGGCTATACCAAAATATGGACCGATACTCACCATTTTCAGCACACCTCTTTATGGTCCGAAAATACCCCTAGATTTCCAATTTCAGACAAATTGGATAAAAAATACGCTTTCTATAAGCCCAAGACCCCAAATCGGGAGGTCGTTTTATATGGGACCATACCAAAACATGGACCGATACTCAAATTTTTGGCACACGTATTTGTGGTCCTACAATACCTCTAGATTTCCAATTTCAGGTAAATTGAATAAAAACTGCGGTTTCTATAAGCCCAAGAAGTAAAATCGGGAGATCGGTCTATATGGGGGCTATACCAAAATATGGACCGATACTTACAATTTTTGGCACGCGTATTTGTGGTCCTACAATACCTCTAGATTTCCACTTTCAGGTAAATTGAATAAAAACTGCGGTTTCTATAAGCCCAAGAAGTAAAATCGGGAGATCGGTCTATATGGGGGCTATACCAAAACATGGACCGATACTCACCATTTTTGGCACACCTCTTTACGGTCATAAAATACCTCCAGATTTCAAATTTCAGGCAAATTGGATAAAAAATACGATTTATATAAGCCCAAGACCCCAAATCGGGAGGTCGGAGACGGACAGACGGACATCGTTATATCGTCTTAGAATTTCTCCCTGATCAAGAATATATATACTTTATATAGTCGGAAATCGATATTTCGATGTGTTACAAACGGAATGACAAACTTATTATACCCCCGTCACCATTCTATGGTGATGGGTATAAAAAACTTTATTTTAGAGAAATGCGTCTTCCATGTTAAGCAAAATTTGCATTCTTATTCTAAGGACATGGAATCTTTGACTTCACGACAATATTTTTTTCAGTGTAGAAAACTAAAAAATTAAATATAAATAAGATCGTTTAATTGCATTTATTTGACGTTCATTACAAACATCTTTGTAGTAATACGGGATGAAATTGATCGAAAGTACTGTTGTTACTTTTACAACACATACTAGATATATATTTTGACATTTGCCGTTTTTGAAAACAATTACTAAAAAACACGTTGTGTTTTCCCCAATGTACGTACGTACAAAAATACATATCGTACATTTTAAACGTTTACTCACACTACGCTAAGTACTAGCTAAATTTGAAATTACCTACACAGTGTAATTTCAAAGTTACACATTTCATTCAAGTAATATTTTATTCGGAGCGGAGCGGTTTTTCATTTGGAAACCGCTCCCGCTCCGCTCCGGATTTTAGAAATGCCGCTCCCGCTCCGCTCCGGCAAAAAAAGGGCTTGCTCCGCTCCGCTCCGGATCCCTGCTTAAAATTGAAATAAATGTAGGTTGTTTAAGGGAGTTGGATTCGTGAATAAGGTTCAAAATCTACTAAAAGTGGATTTTAAGCCTCTTTTTTATAAGGCAAATGGCATTTGAAATTTAGTTTAAGCGCATTTTGGAAGTGTAATGTGAATGAGGTATAAGAAAGCATTTATTTAAAACATAATATGACAATGTCATTAAACACAATTATTATGAAATATTTGTGATAAAAATTTCTTAACGGAAAATTTTTCAGAATGACCGTTACATTACATATTCTTTTTGATTTTTTATGTAAATGCTCGATTATGTGAATAATTATACCTAATGGTACCATCATTTATTCTATTTTATTAATTCGTTAACTACAACCAAAAACAATAGAAAAGGAAGGTTGGAAAATGGGCGACGTCATACCAAAAGTTGCATTTACGGTGTTCGATACATACACGTTCGTTCATTTTTAATTTGCAATATTTTTTGTTAAAAACTCACAAATGATGTTAAATTTTGTGTAAATAATAATGAGAAACTTTTGACCGATTGTTCTACGTCATTCCCTGATATAAATTTCTTTTTATTCTTAGTTTAATTTGTGGAACAAAAAATCATAAACGACACGTTTGCATCGAACGCCGTCAATGGTTTGATACCCTCTGCTGCCATTTTCCCATCTTCATCTTCCATTGTTTTTGACTACAACTGACTAAAAATTTGAGAATAACAATTCGAAAATTACCGAGAAGTATTTATTTTTGTCATTACAAGTTAGACATTATAACTCGCCGCAATGTAATGCAACGTGTAATGACAGCTTTACTCCTGGTAATGTCAATTGTAATGAGATGTGGTTACCTAGTTTTTGCTGGGTATATTCAGATAGCAAAAAAGCAAATCTTGCAAATCAATCCCCGAGCGGATTATAAACTGAGTTATAATTATAATGAAAGTAAAAATGCTCCCTTTAAATTTTGATTAAATATAAATGAAAAAATGAATGAAAACCTCCAATGAGTAAAATAAACTGCCTCCTCAAAGCAAATGAAACAATAAAAAAAAGGAAGTTAACCAATAAGGAGCTCATGGAAGGTAACTTAATATCAAGAGAATGTAACTCTCCGAATTTGAACTTTTGCCCTACCGAACGCGCCGATTTAGCCAAAGCTGAAGCGGGTCGCAATATAAACGAGATGAATGAGCCAAGCTCGTCTTCTCGTTCCCAGGTCAGGGGAAAGATAGACCGAGACGGGATATTGTGTGCGTCCAGTCCATTAGCGGCCTCGAAAGGAAAGCCGAGCCAGGCTCGAAATCCCGCCGAGAATGCTAATGGAGTAAAACTTCCGGCAGATGATGTGCCATTTAGCCCTGAATCCGAGGAATATGGACGCCACAAGAGAAATAGGACTAAGGATTCGGCCTCAATGGAGGTCACAATGATAAAGAAGCCCAGAAATGAACAGGGCGAAAACCTATACAACAAGGATTGTATTAGGGTAGTAATTGTCGATGAGTTCAGTAAGGACAGAATAATAAAAGAGGAGAACTGGAAGCGCCTGGAGAGCAAATTGCTGTTCGAAGTCTCCGAAAGAATTTGCCAAGGGACTGGAGATACTCCCTACTTTGGGAATATACAATCGAGGCAGGGACATAAAATCCTGCATTGTAAGAACCAAGAGACCTTCGCATGGCTCAAGGACACTATTGAGGGACTGGAATTATGGGAGGGTTCGAAGCTAAGGGTAATCCCGGAAGATGAGGTCAAGCGGCAGCCTAGGGTACGGGTCTTTATCACGGGACCAATACTTCCACAGGATCGCCTACTGACCATGTTGAAGGCGCAAAATAGAACAATCTACCCCACTGAGGACTGGACTATACTAAAGATGGACCCCCCAACTGAAGCGGGGAGAAGCGTAATATTGGCAGTAAATCTGGAGACGATTGAAAAACTCGAACCAAATGGTAATCGCTTTAGTGTGGGACTAAGCAGTGCTCTCGTCAGACCGTTAAGGGATATGGACGAAAGGTTGAAGGATGGCTCAGTAAGTAAATGATGCTAAGAATAGTACAGATAAACCTGCATCACTGTGAGCTAGCTTCCACTAATCTAATCCTCCATTTTCTTAGGCACAAAATAGACGTCGCCCTGGTGCAGGAACCTTGGATAAGAGGGAAAAGGATAGAGGGCTTAGACCATAAGAATTATGAGATATTTCATGGAAATGGAAATAAATTGAGGACGTGTATCTTAATAAGAAAAAATATAAAGTGTTTCATTTTAAACCAATTTTGTGGCTCTGATCAGACGGCACTGATCGTGGAGCTGAACTCTAGGCAGTTGGTTTTATCATCGGCTTACTTTGCACACGATGATACTCTGTTGCCACCGCCTCAGACAGTAAAAGATTTGGTGAGGTACTGTCGGGATAAAAATAGAGACTTTATAATAGGATGCGACGCGAATGCTCACCATGAGCTGTGGGCGAGCACAGACACTAATTCAAGAGGAGAAAGCTTGATGGAATACATTCTGGAGAATCAGCTGCAAGTTCACAATAGGGGAACAGATTTCACCTTCGAAACCCGTACGAGGAAGGAAGTTCTCGATTTGACTTTCAGCAATTTTACAAGAAGGACAACAGTCTCAAACTGGAGGGTATCTAGCGAAATAAGTTACTCGGATCATAAGTACATAGAATTTGATGTGAAGACCGGTGTGGAGACAAATGTTGATGAATTCAGGAATGCAAGAAGGACAAATTGGACCAGTTTCAGAAACCATTTGAGTGGTTAGAGAACACCGAGGTATAATAAAACGTTGGACAGCATAGAGGAGGTGGAGAATGCAGCGAACATGGTGGAAAGGTGGCTTACAAGCTCCTTTGTTAGATCGTGTCCTATTAGCAGGCCCATTAGTAGTAAACACAAGGCCTGGTGGAGCAAGGAACTAATGGATCTAAGGAGGAAGTCTAGGAGGCCATATAATGAGGCAAGAAGGCATGGAACTGAGCAGCTATGGAATGAATACAAGGACTGCCTGAAAACTTTCAAAAAAGAGACAAGGAAGGCTAAAAGAATGGATTTTATTCGCGTGATAGAGGAACTCTCTAATATTAAGGATACAGCAAGACTACGTAAGTTTTTATCCAAGCAACCTAAGTTTAGTGGTAACTTGCAGAACGTAAATGGAAAATGGACTGAATCACCTGATGAGACTATAGACCTGTTATTGGAAACGCACTTCCCGGGGTGTGAGATCAGAGATACAACGGATATTCTTTTTTCTATGGACCACAGAGGAGCTGATAAGGACATATTAGATTTGGTGACCATGGACAGCGTTAAATGGGCGATTGACAGCTTCGGTCCATATAAATCTCCAGGCTAGGACGGGGTATACCCATGTATGCTTCAGGAATCTTTCGATCTCTTGGGTGAATCCTATGTGGAGTTGATGAGGGCCTCATTGCGTCTTGGATATATACCAAAGCCCTGGCGGAAGGTTAAGGTAATCTTCATTCCTAAAGCGGGGAAGTTATCACATGGTTCGGCGAAGGATTTTAGACCAATAAGCTTATCATCCTTCTTGTTAAAAACGATGGAGAGGATACTGGATGAACATATAAGGAACCAGTTAGACAGGAAACTATCAACCTGTCAGCATGCCTATATTAAGGGCAGATCTGTAGAATCTGCCCTGCACTCAGTGGTGCATCACATAGAGAGATCCATGACTTATGGCGACTATACATTGGCGGCGTTTCTGGACATTGAAGGTGCTTTTAATTATACGAAAATTGATAAGGTGGTACATGCATTAGAGAGGTATAGTGTTGAGAAATTCGTTATAAAGTGGATCGAGTTGATGTTGCTAAGCAGGGACATGGTGGTCGAGCTAGCGGGCTCCACAAGGAGGGCTAGGACCACTAGAGGACTGCCACAGGGAGGAGTTATATCACCTTTGCTGTGGCTGTTGGTGGTGAACGAGGTATTGCTTGGACTGACTAGTAAGGGTATCAAGGTAGTGGCATACGCGGATGACATTGTGATAATGGTATCGGGGAAATTCCTCGACTCTATTGCGGATGTGCTGAGTGAGTCTTTGCAGTATCTCTCGGAATGGACTCTAGGATGCGGTTTAGGGGTGAACCCTAGTAAGACGGAGTTGGTATTGTTCACCAGGAGGAGAAAGGTTATCGGGTACAAGTCTCCTGTATTCCAGAACGCTCTCGAAATCAGCAAGGTACCTAGGAGTTATTTTGGACTCCAGGCTGAACTGGATGGATAATACTGCCGATCGCATTAAGAGGGCCTATGCGGCACTATACTCGTGTCAAAAATTGGTCGGGCAGAGATGGGGAATGGGGCCTTCTCTTTTTGCCTGGATTTATACCGCGGTTGTAAGACCTGTGGCCACATATGGCTGTCATGTTTGGTGGACGATCGTGAAACACCAAAATCATATATCGAGAATAAACAGGATAAATAGGACTGCCCTCATCTATATGACAGGTGCCATGAGGACCACAGCCACTGCTGCTCTGGAGGTAATGATGGGATTTATCCCACTCGATTTACACGTAAGGAAAATAGCTGAACTGACACTTCTGAGACTGAGGAGCTTGAACACGCTGGAGAGGACAACCTGCAGGCATACTGAAATTTTGGACGAGCAGTATAGAGAGACGGACCATATGGCCACGGAGCATGTTTATCATCACAAACCGACGTACATTATACCAAGTATGGAAGAGTGGGAAGACAGGAAGATACCCTTCGGAACCCTGAACATGTATACGGACGGATCGAAGATGGAGGAAGGAACGGGCAGCGGAATCTATTGTAGTGAACTAGGTATAAGGGAGTCTTACACGCTGGATAGTGATTGCAGTATTTTTCAGGCTGAGATTTATGCGATCACGAAGGCTGCTGAATCGCTGTTGATGAGGCCGTTATACAGAAGCGATATCAGCTTCTTCATCGACAGTCAGGCAGCTATAAAGGCATTGTGCAGTACTGACATAAGGTCTAGGGTAGTCAGCCGCTGTCGTCGAGAACTCAAGGTTCTCACTGAACAGCATAATATAACTCTGTGCTGGGTACCTGGGCACTATGGGATAATAGGAAATGAGGAAGCGGATGTGCTGGCTAAGGAGGGTGCTCGTGGAACGAACAATGTCCTAGCGGACGTTTTTCCTCCACTATCTTCTTATCATTACAGGATAGAGGTTAAATATGATGAGCAATGGCGTAGACGCTGGGTCTCTTCGCAAACCAAGTTGATATGGGATGAAAAGAAACGTAGAAACTGCAAAATTTTGTTGTCGATGAGCAGAGAGGAATTACGGCCACTGATTGGTATTATAACAGGACACAACACACTTGGGAAACACATGGTAAGAATAGGACTTAAAGACGATGATATCTGTAGATGGTGCCTGGACCCGGAAGTTACGGAGGACTCGTACCACTTCCTGTGCCAGTGCCCAGCTTTATCCTTTAAAAGAAACAAGATACTGGGCTCCTTTTTCTTTCAGACTCTCACTGATCTACGGGAGTGCAGCTTAAGGAACATACTTGCCTTCATCAGGGCCTCTGGTTGGTTATTCTGAGATTTCTTTCAAAGAGAACGAGCAGAGGGAAGTTTCTGGGACGAGGCGGCCGCATCGGAAGAAGATAGATTGAAAAATCACATCGAGGGATCACAATGGACCTATACTGGTCTAAGTGGGCATTAATATAAAACATTGATGTCACCCTCTACAACCTAACCAACCTAAAATAAACTGCTATAAAAATTAATTATTTAACAAAATATAGAAGTTAAAATAAAGTGATTTTCAACTCGAAACCCGACCAACATAGTTCCGGCCTCAATACTGAATATTTGTCTAATTTGAAATATATTACCTCCAAGATTATTTGGTAATGGAGAGTTTGCATTGGAAATCGATGAGAGAGATGGCATTTATCCCTCATACATCCTATATGTTGAAATATGTGTTTGGAAAAACCACAAGAACCAAATGTACTACTAAAATAGGAAAAGGAAAGGTGTTCAAACAATTTGGAATAACGAGGGAAGTAGGACACATCAACCCTTTATATAAATACGACAAATACAATATCCAATAATAGAAAAAAAGACCAAAAAAACATAAAATGCCTATACTCAAAAGGCTTCCCCTTGGACAACATATGGTATTCGTCAACTAGAAAGAGAGGATACAAGTTCACCAACAAGGGTGGATATTCAGAACCTGATCATTAATACAGGCGAATAATATTGTTTAGTAGTAGTCGGGAGCCACCGTGGTGCAATGGTTAGCATGCCCGCCTTGCATACACAAGGTCGTGGGTTCGATTCCTGCTTCGACCGAACACCAAAAAGTTTTTCAGCGGTGGATTATCCTACCTCAGTAATGCTGGTGACATTTCTGAGGGTTACAAAGCTTCTCTAAGTGGTTTCACTGCAATGTGGAACGCCGTTCGGACTCGGCTATAAAAAGGAGCTCCCTTGTCATTGAGCTTAACATGGAATCGGGCAGCACTCAGTGATAAGAGAGAAGTTCACCAATGTGGTATCACAAAGGACTGAATAGTCTAAGTGAGCCTGATACATCGGGCTGCCACCTAACCTAACCTAAATGTGTATGCAGTGTGTGCGCATGATCACCAACCACCCAAGGAACTCATCCCAATCAACAAGTCTGATAGTTCTCCCTGCCTACACTCAAAAAAAGTTTACTTGGATCCAAAGATTTTGACCTTCCTTTAAGGATTTTGGTATTGATTCCGAGCCAAAGATGCGGGTTCTTTAAAATAAGGAAATTTTTTTTGCGACATATCTGGCTTTAAATCTGTAAAATTATAATTAGGATACAGATCTCATTTATCGAATTTTTATTTTATTTTTTCGGTATATTAATAAAGCTATTCACGTACACACAAATTTTTTTTTTTTTTAATTCAATCACGAAATTAATTTTTAATTGAAATGTCTTCAATCACAGAAATGATAGTATTAATTAAAAAATTAATTAAAGGTCAATTAAAAATTTAATTGATCCAATTAAAAAATTAATTGATATTATTATTTTTGTGATTGATTTTTGTTTCAATTAAAAAATTTGTTGAATCAATTAAATTTTTAATCGAATATTTTTTAAAACTCAATTAAAATTTTAATTGGAAAAATTTTCGTGAAATTTTTTTGTTTGTACAAAGAAATGGCAGTTTAAAAATCCAAATTATGACGGACTCTTCGAAGTAAAAAATATTTATTCAATTAAAAAAAAAACTTTAAACCAAAGATGCTAAATCCTCAAAATAAATTTTAGCCTATATTTGAAGCGTTTTTATCTTAAATCTAAAGATTCAATATTTCAGTTAATTTAAGGATGATTTCTTTAAATCAAAATTGTGTTTCTTTACTTTAAGGAAAATTTGCCTTAGTTTAAAGACATGCAACTTTAACGAAATGAAAAAATTAAATTTAATGAAAAAAAATTTTTTTGAAGCAAAAATTATAAACTTTTTAATTAAAATTGCATTACTTTAAAGAAATTTGTCCTTAATAGTGTGTAAATTGCGCATCCTAAAATTGAGGTTGCGTAATCTTTAATATCACGTAATGCTCATCCAAAATATGCTCATCCAAAATAAAACCAAATTCCCTTGCTTTACACTCGCAAAGTCTGGGAACGAATCAACCACCATATAGTGTAACTGGACTTTTTTCTTTGTTTTTATTCTCACTATTTAGCCATCACGTGGTTTTGCTAAGAGAAGGAAGATTTATATAAAACAGCTGGATGCAAAAACTATGAAAAATTAAACAAAAATTCCTCTTTCCGTTCATTTTTTTTCTTTTAACACATCCAAAACAATAAAATTGGGAATATTTTTCACCAACGCCCAGTGGGTATTGGGGAAGTTTGTTTAGCAAGAAGAAAAATTTATTAACGTTCACAAACTAGAACTTCATCATGTAGCAGCAAGAAAAATATTCATCGATTGTTGGGAAAAACTTTACACACCATGAATCGGAGATTTTTTTATTTTCCCACAGTTGAAAATTGATTTTCTTGTATTTGGTTTGTTAGCATAGCTTTGAATTTCTTTAACAAACATTTTTCGTGTAATTGGGAAGTTTGAGATGTGGCATCGTTAATGGATGATGCAATTTAGTTAGCTCATTCAATAGGTGTGTACTTAATTTAGCAGTCATCACTTAATACTAAAGAGACATTTTTAGTATTTTAGATATAAACAAAATGTGTTTCGGGCACAATTTTTAAACACAATATGTTTAAGTGCAAACATGTAATGTTCCTAAACTAACACTAAATGTTTGGGAGACGTATGTTAATATGTTAGAATATATTATGTTTGGGGCATGAATGTTTCATAAAAATAATATGTGTGAATGTAAACATATATAAATTTACAAATTTCGGGTAAACATATATATGTTATGATATTTTATTTAGAGAGCGACGGAGAGAGTATAGAGATGGAAACCGGGAGGGTTGACGAAAGATATCAACATAACACAGCGAGAGAATCAAAAGAGAGCAATTTCTGTGAAACCGCTTGTATGTTGTTTCGGAAAACTGTTTTATGAAAAGGCCAAAAATTTGATATACTTAAGTCGAAATATTATTTAATTTAAATATTAGAATGAGTATTCGGAGTAAAGAGAATATATCTATATATATATATATATATATATATATATATATATATATATATATATATATATATATATATATATATATATATATATATATATATATATATATATATATATATATATATATATATATATATATATATATATATATATATATATATATATATATATATATATATATATATATATATATATATATATATATATATATATATATATATATATATATATATATATATATATATATATATATATATATATATATATATATATATATATATATATATATATATATATATATATATATATATATATATATATATATATATATATATATATATATATATATATATATATATATATATATATATATATATTTTTTTTTTTTTTTTTTGGAAAGTTCAATGTAAAAGAAGAAGACATCGATCTGTCGTTGTAATTATAGAATGAATTGCCCACACTCAAAAAAGTTTACTTGGATTTAAAGATTTTGACCTTCGCTTAAAGATTTTGACATTGATTCCGAGTCAGAGATGCGGCTTCTTTAAAATAAAGACATTTTAAGAGATCTATCTAGTTTTAATTATAGGATCAGATACGATACAGATCTAATTTAGCGAATCTGCATAACGACATTCACGTACAAACAAATTATAACAGATTTCAAAGTAAAAACTGCTTTCTTACTTCCAAACAAACGAAGATGCAGAATCCTCAAAATAAGTCTTAAAGCGTTTTCATCTTCAATCCAATGACGATTTCTTTTAATCAACTGCGTTTTTGCTTTAAGGAAAATTTTCCTAAATTCAAAGACATACTTTAACGCAGACGTCAAGATTTTCCAAGATGTGTGTTCTAATTAAAAAAAAAAAAAATAAGAAATTAAAAAAAAAATAATTTTGATTATTTTAACGAAATTTGTTCTTAACCCTTTCACTACCGAAATAAACCTAATGTTACAAACTTAAATTTTTCTTCTTGTTTTACTTGTATTAACAGCATGTAGAATAAAAATTGTAATTCTAAGGAGCTACCTCAATTACTTAAGAGCTATATGAGTTTGTTCTGAAAACTTGATTCTTCAATTGTGACCAAATAGCTCTATGAAAATAAGCGCTATTTGAACTATTATATCTATCGAAGTATGAGAAAAAATACAAAAAACCCGAAAAATATCAGCTATAGTTTTTGTACGAATGTCCATTTACTAGAGACATGCAGTAGAAAAATGGACTCAAAATTTCGTATTTTTCGTTTATTGCAGAAGAAGTTTATAAAAATGCATTTTAGTGCTCACCAATATGGAAAATATTTATAGCTTATTTAGATTAAGGACTCTACTTTAAAATAACATCGAGAAATAAATCGAAACTAAATGGAAATATAGAGTTTGGTGTCGTTTTCGAATGTCCTCCAAGGTGGACATCGGTAGTGAAAGGGTTAATATTGTGTAACATAAAATTTAGGTTGCATAATCTTTTATAATGGGTCAATATTTTGACAGTGCAGAACCATTACATAAACAGATATATTATCACCAAGGAACTAAATATTCATTATCAATCCGCTAAAATGATTAAGGCACTTCCGCTAACTTGAATACGGTTCAACATATTAAATTAAAAAATATAAGAAAATCCCAAACAACATTCTCTTTAAGCCGTCTTTACGTTGTTTTTCAATTTTCCAAGTAGTTTTAGAGATATCGTTCAAGTTTTGAAAAAAAAATGAAATTTTTACCAAAAAAAAAATGTTTGTTCCTAAAAAAATCAAAGTGGGACAAAAATCACAGTTTTGGTCCAGAAACAGTTAGTTAAATATATTTCGAATAAAATGACCTTTATTTCATTACAATCGGTGCACAACTTTTGATTTTGTTCACGATTTACTGAATTGATATAAATCGCGATTTCCGTGCAAAAATAACATTTTCTAATGGGTAAGTGTTTGCATGTAATAAGTTAGTTTTTTATGGTTCTGTTGAATAAGAACTGAATATCGTTTTTAAGGTTATTTTGGACGCTGAATCCAAATCTACACTTGTTTGTTTTTTCTATCAGCTCGAATTTTCGATATACCGACTTTAGATATACCGTTATGTTCAAAATTAAGGCACTTCCGCTACATACGAGGGCGGTTCGGAAACTTCTTAGCCTATCAATGAAAGAGAATAGTTATTTTTACAAAAATATTTTTATTTTTCAATATAATCTCCTGAAACTTCAATACACTTAGTCCAACGCTTTTCTAGCAATTCTATCCCTTGATTAAAATAGTTCTCCTCAAGATCTTCAAAATAGTGGTTTACAACTGTATTGAATCTTCATTTGAGGTAAACTGCTTGCCAGCAAGGATTTTTTTTAGATTTGGGAACAAGTAAAAGTCACTGGGAGCTAAATCAGAAGAATAAGGTGGGTGGTCAAGCAACTCGTACTTTAATTCGTTGATTTTAGCCATTGTTAAAACACTCTTGTGCGCTGGTGTGTTGTCTTGATGAAAAATTATTTTTTTGTGTTGTAAGCCAGTACGTTTTTCTTGAATATGTAAATTTAATTGATCCAAAAAGTTGCAATAGTACTCTAAATTTATTGTTTTACCCTTTTGCAGATTGTCAATCAATAAAATACCTTTGAAGTCCCAAAAACCCTTGCCATAACCTTACTAGCCGATTGAATTGTTTTTGCCTTCTTTGGGGCACGTCCTCCAGTTTCAGTCCATTGTTTGGATTGTTCTTTTATCTCTGGAGTATAGTGGTGGATCCATGTCTCATCAACAGTTATGAAACGACCCTTAAAATCCATTTTATTTCGCTTAAAACGATCCAAACAAGCTTGAGAAATGTTCATTCTTATGCGTTTTTGATCGACTGTTAACAAATGCGGCACCATCTTGCAGAAAGCTTTTTCATCTGTAGTTCTTCATGCGAAATTAAATGGACTCGATCATTTGAGATGCCCATGATATTAGCAATTTCACGCACTTTTATTCGTCGGTCATTTAATACCATATCATGCACATTGGCTACAATTTCTGTTGTTGTTGCTGTTTTTGGACGTCCACTACGTGGTTCATCTTCAATGCTTGTACGACCACGTTTAAATTCAGCAACCCAATTTTTTACTGTTGCACGTTCACCTAACACATTCACCATATCATTATGAATTTCTTGTCCCGATAAACCTTTTTTATGAAAATATTTAATGACAGCACGCATTTCTAATTTTTCCATTGTAAAAAAATTGCGGATGCGTTTTTTTGAACACCTGTTTCTATATGAAGGAGTTGCTAGATCGAAACAAAATTTAACATGTGTTCATAACAGAGATAGAAGTTTCCAAAACACTTATCTTTTTTCTGTTTATACCGCGTTTTTTGTGCTAGGCTAAGCAGTTTCCGACCTGCCCTCGTATAATGCAATAACTTGAAAACGGTTCACCATATTAAATTTAAAAAAATCCGTAACTCCCAAACAATATTCTCTTTAAGTCATACTTACATTGTTTTTAAATTTTCCATTGAACCGTTTTCAAGTTATTCGAATATATGTAGCGGAAGTGCCTTGATGTTGAACGTAACGGTATATCTCGAGCTGATAGGAAAAAACCAAGTGCAGATTTGGATTCAGTGACCTCAAATTACTAAATATTTGCTATAAATTTCAAATCAACACAAAAAAGTTCAATTTTGTTCCCTGTGTTATCTATTACAAATCAAATGGATCGAATTAAAATCTGCGATTCTTTGTTGAAACGAAATGAAATCGAACCATTACTGAAGCGAATGGAAACAGGACTTCAAAAGTGGATCAAATACGACAATAACGTGTGAAAAAAATTATGGTACAAGAGTGGTAAAACTCAACAAATGGTTGCAAAGCCAGGATTGATGCCTCGAAAGGTTATCATCCACTACATTTTACTGTCAACAACTGATAAGATTGCAGCAAACAATCGAAGAAAAATTGCCAGAACACATCAACACAGAGGGCTTCGTAATCCATCAGAACAACGCTAGACCACACCCTTCGTTAATGCCTCGGAAAAACTCTGGGAGCTTGGCTTTGAGCTAATCTTGCACCGTTGTGGTACCATTTTTTTCTGTGAATGCAGAAATCACTTAATGGAGTAACGATGACTTCATGATAAGGCTGGAAATTAAACAGTTTTTCCACAAAAGTTTTTTTTTTATGCATTGTTGTTGTTTTTTTATTTCAGCTTAAAACCATACATTGACTAAACTACAAGAGTAGCTTAACCAACAGAGGAAAAGAATGTTTGTCAAATTTATTTTTATGGAAAAATGTCCCCATTGGAAAAATGGTAAGACATGGTACATATTTTGTTCAATAAAAGTATAAAAAAATAAGTTGTATAAAAGTATAAAAAATAAAAAATACTGAGTGTCATATTGAATCTATTGCTTTCAGCCCCGACAAAAGCAGTAACCTATTGCTTAAAACCACAATCATCATAATTTACTCAAAACTCAAAATGCAGTACTACAAACATAAGTAAACCACAATTGAAAGAATTTTCAATGGACATACTACTAAGCTTATTCCTGAGATTTGCATATAATTTTTAAATTTAAGAAAAACTTCACAAATAGTGCTATCTAGACCGACATCAAGAATTCACAGCAAAAATAAAAAATAAAATAAAAGACCAAGTATAAAAAGCTTAATTGAACAAAATTCCACTTTTAAGAAAAAGTTCAATGACTTTCATCTATACAGCACTCAAATGACACTCAAGACAGTCTGTCATTCATTCATTTTTTTATCCATCTTTCGTTCACTTGCCTTCCTTCGAAAGGGGGGCCCTTAAGTTACAATAGGAATATACAATACATGTTTATTTATTTCTTCTTCGACGCTACAAAAAAGTTTTTTTTAACCACAGAAAAACATCGGCAAAGATAAACAAATCCCTAGCCACAAAGTGGTATGAGAAAGATAGAACGAACGAATATAATAATGTGACTTTGGAGCAAGTTAATGTACAAAAGCCCAACTGTCGATCAACTACTCATTGATAGTTGTAGGCGATTCCTCTTGATCACTCTTCACCCTGCAGTGGACTGAACGATCACATTATCTAGCCAAAGATGGAGTACATACGTTCGCAACAATCTAACTAGCTATAGTGGAAAATGTTTGTCTTGCCCGAAACAAATAAAAATTCCTAAACAATTTCTTGTAGAAACTTCCCTTTTGGTATTGTTCCTTCTTGCTTTTTCCAATCCCATATACAATGAGAAAAATAGTTCGTAAAGATGATGTCCCTTGAAGTGACAGATTATGAATACAAATTGTAATAGTGAAATAGTGAAATATCTGAAAGGTGGACACCATTGGTCGCCTAAATTTTGTCCACATTTGGGAGGTGTCCAGTTATGAGAGGTTAATTTTAATGTGTTAATATAGCAAACGTCCACAGGCAACTGTCCAAATTTGGGAGGTGTCTGGTTTTTAGAGTGTCCAAGTTTGAGAGGTTCCACTGTAACAATATGATAATATTGAATGTATTTGCCTTAAACCTTTTCCCGATTAATGAATGACTTTTTAGTTTGAAGGAAATTTTCGACATGACAATAACTTAATTTGTGTTAAAGCTTTCCAAGTTTGTTAAGTGGACGAGACCATTGATTTATATTTTCTATAACTTTAGTCATTGATACGTGAAAACTGATATACAAAGCTTCTTACTTATGGAATTCATGAATATATCCTCAAATCAATATTTTTAGAAATGTCTACGATATAAATTAACTAATAATAATAATAACTAAAATCGGTTTAAGTACAGGACAACATTATCTGTTTTCAATGGCGAAAATCAATTTAATTTTTTTTTTGATTTTGTAGGAAACTTTTCAAAGTGTACCTATAACAATGCAACGATATGTTGTCTGCATTCAACCTACATTTAACTTTTAAAAAGATTGTTACCTTAGTCTAAACATAGAAAATCACGCATACTTCTTCTCTGTCAATACTCCTCAAAGAAAAGGTACTAAAGAACAAACAATGTTGATTGCTTCTTGGGAAGATCATCTTTGGAATGTTGTTCACTTGCGCTGGGAAAGATAACATAAGCACGTCATATTCCGTAGGACAAAACAATTACAAACTTTGTGATAAACCACAATTGAAGACAGAATAAAATAAGTATATGTAGTTGATAAGTCAGGCGATCTAAAGTTTACATATATCATCAATTCAACTTAGAGATTTGAGATTCCGTGATTATGATTTCAGAAGAATAAAGATGGTATTTTAGATATGTTTTTTGAACTTGAAACTTTCCAACTTGAAGATAATTGATTCCAATACTTGGAATCAGTAGTTTTTCTAACAAAAAGAAAACTGATAAGGATGCGAGCACCACAAACAGCTATTATTATCTCGAATTCAAGTGCAACCATTCTGTTTCTACACAGAGAAAAACATTAAACTGTTTTATAGCAACTACGTCGTTTGAAAATTGAACTAAATTATACTCCACATTTGAGATTTACGCAAAGCTTTGTTAAAACCAGAAAAATTTAATGCCCAAGTGTACTTTTTATCTACTACACACAAAAAATTATCACCGACATTTTTTTAATTAATCACTTAATTGAATTTGAAAACGGATTCAATTTATATGTTAATTGATTCAATTAATTATTTAATCAAATCCGAATAAAAACCAATTAAAAAATGATTGATATTTGTTACGTTTCCAATTAAAATATTAATTGATTCAATCAATTTGTTAATCGATTCGGAAATAATTTTCAATTACAAACGTGATTGAAAAATGTTCCGTTTCCAATTACACATGTGATTGATCCAATCACCTTTGTGATTGAAATTGAATAATTTTGAGCGATGGAAAGAGCGAAAAGAGAACAAGAGAATGGGTATTTATTCAACAATGTATGATGGAGAGATCAGTCTGTGGAAGTACCTCGTAACGAACGGTTGGGTTTTTGTTTTTCGCGTAAATTGAAAAACATGATTGGCGACATTCTGTCTGCTGCATTCAAAATGTGTGAATAAATATTTTTAACGCAACAACAAATCATAGCAAAGGGTTGAAATAAATGAAGTGTGTAACAACAAATGACCACGTGGTAAAGGTTTGAAAAATGTATGACAGAACGCATTTGAAATTACCTGTGTTTTGTGGTATTGTAAAAATGGAAAACAATCTACGTTTATTGAAGGTAAGAAATTGTGAAATGTGAATACTGTTTTTCCATTGAAGCCTGTGTACATGAAACGGACTAAAATAATATATTTTTTATTCATTTCTTTTAGTGACCAGTTTTATTTCGTGAAATTGACCAATCAATCCCATCGACTATATCATTTTATCACATATATAAGAATATGTGTACAATCAAAAGGTGATCTTATTAATCTTTTAAAATTATAAATTTTTTTCACTCCTAGTTTTCTTAAAACCAAGAGTGGTATGGGTTTGTCGGAAGATTCACCTTGAAGTTGCGAAGTAGCGTTGGCATTAAATTGCATTTTTGTTGTACCTGACCTTTTCAGTTTGAACCCAAGTAGAGAGCAGTATATCTGATATATAAACTAATGAGCTGAATTATGTAATGGTAAAAAAATTCTTTCTTTAGGATTTAAAAATATGAAAAATATCCGAAAATAATAAAAATATGTATTTTCCATTTATATTTTTTTCTATTTCCAGAATTTGCAAAGTATCATCAACATAATACCAAATGTTACATTGTTTTGCCATTATTTTTCTCTTTGAGTTTTAATATGCGATTTCAATTTGTGGAAATTTTGGAAAGGAATTGTACTAAAAGTAAATTACCGAGCTCCTTAATACACCTTTTTATGCTAAAAGACTACAACTGCAAAAGAAGATTATAAATCTGCAACCTGGAACTAAGAATTGAACTTGATATTCTATGCAGGTAATGTTTAACAAAATTAACTTTTAATTGAACAAAATTAAATTCGAATTGTTCTATTCTAGGCGCATCTACATATTAGAAGGAACATGCTAACATGGTTATTATTATAAGGAAGATAATGATTTATATAATTTATTTTTTTCACCCTATAGTTGTTATTGATAGTAATTGTATTTGTAAGTTATGTTAGAACAAAACACAAATGACAAGAACCAAATTTATTTGTCTATTGCATAATTCAAAAAATAGTAAAATATTTACGGCCATTTTCATGTAGCTCCGTTAGGCTTTAACTGCCAGTTAGCTCAAAGAAAAATGGAAATATTTACTCACTGTTTAACTTTAACTGAAAAATTTTCAGCAGTTAAATTCTTAACTGTCATATGGAATATATAGGCAAGGTGACAGATATGTCCATAGCGCGGTTTAAAAGTTCGTTAGCTAACGTAGCACTAACGGAGCTTCATGAAAATGGGGGTAAATATGTTTTATAAGAAACACATATTTTCTTTTGTTTCAAATAAAACTAAATACCATTTTGGGGTCGCAATATATACATTTTTTATCGAAATTTATAGCCAATTTCAATTAATTATTTAATTGAATGAATCAAATAGTTGATTGATTTTTGTCGCGAAATTAATTAAAATTTTAATTGATTCAATTAAAACTGTGATTGAATTTTATGTTAAAAATCAATCACGTTTTTAATTGATTCAATCACACAATTAATTGATTCCGTGACAAAAGTCAATTAAATTTTTAATTGAAAATCGTGTTGGTTTTGAATCAAAATGGGTGATTGATACTATCATTTTCGTGATTGAAGACATTTCAATTAAAAAAATGATTGAATCCGCGATTTTCGTGATTGAAATTAAAAAAAAATTATGTGTACTAACGAAAGTACACTATCTCATAGAAGAAAAATTAACTAAAAGTAAAGAAAAAAATCATCGGCCGAAAATCGTTACCATTTTTACCATACTGTAGATCATTCTTACTATTTTTCGGAATCGTACTAAAATTTTCTTTTGCTTTAGTTCTTATTTAATGTATTGGATTAATGCATTAATTAAAAGACATAGAAATCAAATCAAAAGATCAAATGTATCTTAAGAGTTCATCGAATTGTCTCAGCCACCCGATTATTAATGGATGCTTGTGAGTCGAATCTGGGCGGGACCAATACGTATTCTGCCCCATTGTTGATTAATTAATCCGAGAAATACTCCAATTGTCGGAAGGGACAGGAACAATTCTAAATGAACACCCAATTTCACAACAGGTCCACACTCCAGTTGTTGGTGACACTGTATATACACAGAAAAAAATTTCACGAAAATTTTTCCAATTAAAGTCTTAATTGAGTTTTAGAAAATATTCAATTAAAATTTTAATTGAATCAACAAATGTTTTAATTGAAATAAAAATCAATCACACAAATTAATAGTATCAATTAATTTTTTAATTGGATCAATTAATGTTTTAATTGACTGTCAATTAAGTTTTTAATTGATACTATCATTTCTGTGATTGAAGACATTTCAATTAAAAAATTAATTGGATCAATTAATTTCGTGATTGAATCAGATTTTTTTTTTTGTGTGTAGTAGGGAAAATCGAATACCATGTTTGAGGAAATCGGAGAGAGTTAAACGCTAACCTATCCGCTACTCTCCGATGATGGCAAACAAATTGGCAAGGAGAACGTGATACGAGGGCAGTTCGGAAACTTCTTAGCCTAGCACTAAAAGCGCGGTATAAACAGAAAAAAGTTAAGTATTTTGGAAACTTCCATCTCTGTTATGAACACATGCTAAGTTTTGTTTCGATCTGGCAACTCCTTCATATAGAAACAGGCCCAATAAACACAGGATGAGCGTTTTTCAAATGCAACAACTTTTCAGTTTGAGGATAAATATAATTTTCAACATAAATTCAACTTGACTTGAAATAGCTCATCTTCAATACATCTTCAAATTGTTTGCGAATTACTTCCAATTTGCCAAAATGTTGACGAAATCTTTGAAAAGGTGTTGAAGATAATATGAGAAAACATTGACAAAGCACTACCCTAAAATGCAACGAAAAAACCATGTGGTTTTCAGTATTTATTTGTGCAACGAAGTTCGTGGTCAATTGCAAGAAATAAAAAAATTGAAAATTTTAGACAAATAATCAAATAGTTTATAAAAATAGGTAAGTGAAAATAATAAATGAAATAAAACTTTAAGGAAGTCACTAAATGTATATCTCTTTGCAGAAAACTAAAATTATGGATTCTACGTTTTTGAAAACATTAAAAAGCTGACCGATGAAAAAAAGGTGGACAATTAACTGGAACTGCTTCAAATAGTTTATAATAATTGGTACGTCAATATGAAAAATTAAATCAACACTTTAGAGAAGTCACTAAATTTAAATCTCTTTGCAGAAAACTAAAATCTTTGGATGATACATTCTTGCAAACATTAAGAAGCTGACCAATGAAAAATGAGTGGCGTATCGACAAGAAAAAGTTTCCAGAAACATTACAAGTGCAACCAATTAAAATTGTTAAAAACAATAAATTGTTGAAATCAACAACTTGTGGATGAAAATGTGCATCACATCGTCAGTTTAATTCATATGCTATTATCAGTTTAAAATGGATATTTTGTGAATTCCTTCTGCTGGAAATCAATTCTAACACGCGGTCCAGTACGTTCCTAATTTCAAATTGCCCGCATGTTTATAAATGTTAATGCTGTTTTATGTCACTAAAAGGAAGAAAATCCAATTATCAATGCAAAAGTGTTTACTAACAATGTTTAAGATACTTAAAGTTTTGTTGTTTGTTTTTTTTTTTTGTTCTTATTTGTTGATATCTTTAATAAGATTATTATTTATTAATTGGTATTGTAGTGTAGTGTATTATTATATATTTTATTTTGATAAAAATGAATAAATTACACAAAATTCATAGAATTTTCGCTTTGATTTTCAATTTGAAGTGGGGATATCATTCATACAAAATTAGGTTGAAAAGTATTTGCAACGATGTTAATTTCGAATTTGACTCGCATAGAAAATTGTTTGACAAATTATTGAGTAGCGATGCATTTCAATTTGAGGATAACACTTGAGATATTATTGCTAATGTGTTGAATTTCACAGTTGAGGGTAATGTCTGTTTTTTGTTGAGAACGCGATTTTCTCAACAATTTCTCAACTTGAATAGTACCCTAATCCTTTGAAAAATTGTTGAAATTTAGCAATTTTCAAACGTTTGTGTTTATTGGGGGTGTTCAAAAAAGACGCATCCGCAATTTTTTTACAATGGAAAAATTAGAAATGCGTGCTGTCATTAAATATTTACATAAAAAAGGTTTATCGAGAAAAGAAATTCACAATGATGTGGCGAATGTGTTAGGTGAATGTGCTCCTTCATATGCAAAAGTAAAAAATTGGGTTGCAGAATTAAAACGTGGTCGTACAAGCATTGAAGATGAACCACATAGTGGACGTCCAAAAACAGCGACAACAACAGAAATTGTAGCCAAAGTGCATGATATGGTATTAAATAATCGACGAATAAAAGTGCATGAAATTGCTAATATCATGGGCATCTCAAATGATCTAGTCCATTTAATTTTGCATGAAAAAGCTTTCTGCAAGATGGGTGCCGCATTTGTTAACAGTCGATCAAAAACGCATAAGAATGAACATTTCTCAAGCTTGATTGGATCGTTTTAAGCGAAATAAAATGGATTTTAAGTGTCGTTTCATAACTGTTGATGAGACTTGGATCCACCACTATACTCCAGAGACAAAAGAACAATCCAAACCCTTGTCATTGAGCTTAACATGGACTCGGGCAGCACTCAGTGATAAGAGAGAAGTTCACCAATGTGGTATCACAATGGACTGAATAGTCTAAGTGAGCCTGATACATCGGGCTGCCACCTAACCTAACCTAACCATCAAGACAACGCACCAACGCACCAACGCACAAGAGTGTTTTAACAATGGCTAAAATCAACGAATTAAAGTACGAGTTGCTTGACCACCCACCTTATTCTCCTGATTTAGCTCCCAGTGACTTTTACTTGTTCCCAAATCTAAAAAAATACTTGCTGGCAAGCATTTTACCTCAAATGAAGATTCAATTACAGTTGTAAACCACTATTTTGAAGACCTTGAGGAAAACTATTTTAATCAAGGGATAGAATTGCTAGAAAAGCGTTGGAATAAGTGTATTAAAGTTTCAGGAGATTATATTGAAAAATAAAAATATTTTTGAAAAACTATATATTCTTCCGAACCGCCCTTGTATTTCCTATGTTTAAGTAACCTTTTTAGAGAAGGCGTTTGCAACTTAATTGTATGTTTTCTTCAAAGAAGTTTCTTTGAATTAATTTCTGTGTTGTTTACACACGGGTCTATAAATAGACATGATTGGTAGTATACGTTACAGGTGTGCTTACGACCATAACGATATTTATGTGTTGATGACAATCCATGGCCCAGTGAATAGTGTGTTGGCTTTCAAAACGGATAGTTCGTGTTTCCGTTTACGATTCGGGAGAATTTTAACAAAATTATAAAAACTTATGTTTGCTTCTATATTCTTAGTATTATAGAAGAGAAAGCCTTGGGAGCTTGAAATAAGTCATGTGGAAGTGAAACAGATATAGGAAAGGTGCAATTACCCACAAAATTAAATTGTTCTTATATCTTGAAAAAAACGTCATCTTTTATCCCAAAAATAAGATACTTTTCTTGCAAACAAACTTTTTTGCTGCGAAAATAAAATTCTAAACTATAGTCGTTGGTCTCAAATATCGCTTGGGAGGAAATATTTTTTTGCGTGGCATTAGTGGCAATATTCTTTTCAATAGCATAAAAAATGACCTTTGACCTTGAGCTAATGATACTTGTGATCATTTCGCTCCAACATCATCCTTTAAATTATTTTACATAATCGCGCACAAGTGCGAATAAGACATAAACATATTTTTTCCTTAAATATTATATTTCAAAATATTTATAACGATATAATTTTTGTCTACAACCATTCTTGCATTACTATAGAATCGGGTGTAAAAAATTGTAACCTCAACAGGTAGTAATAGTCCATAATCAACATGGACTTACAAAATTTAGGGCAAAGGTCTTGTTGAATCCGTCTGTCTGTCAACATGAGATAGATAATAAGAAAAAAATCTCTTTAAAAGGCATTTGTTGATATCATGACGAAACATTCTATGACACAAGGCATTACAAACATAAGTCAATATTTGAACAGAGATTTTATAAGCTCTGTGTATAGAGACATTCCCAAAAGATTGTATCTTGATGGTGTATCTATACATGAATGCTGGCATTGAATATAAAATAAAAAAGTGGACTTTTGTGGTTCAATGTATGAAGTTTTCTCACTCATTTGGGAATATATTAAAGAAAACATTGTGGAACGGACATGAGAGCAAGTGTGTTGAAATTGTAAACATATGTTTCTCTTTTCACAATGTATTCAATATTAATTATTTTGTGAAGTACAAGCCTTCTTAAGATTAAAGTTGCTGTGGATAATATTCATTAAAGTATGTTCCAAATGTTATTAGGTTTTATCAAATTTGAATACTTATGTCTTCAGGGGAGCTTCCGTGGTGCAATGGTTAGCATGCCCGCCTTGCATACACAGGGTCGTGGGTTCAAACACCAAAAAGTTTTTCAGCGGTGGATTACCCCACCTCAGTAATGCTGGTGACACTTCTGAGCTTCTCTAAGTGGTTTCACTGCAATGTGGAACGCCGTTCGGACTCGAATATAAAAAGTAGGTCCTTTGTCATTGAGCCTAACATAGAATCGGGCAGCAACATTAGCGTTTCTAGAAATTTTAGCTAGGGGGCTATAGCCCCCATATCTATGATACAGTAATGAAATACATAGGAACATCGTAAATAGGTTTTCAAATCCTGGGGGGCTAAACATTTTCTGGAGGGGGCTAAGCCCTCCCCCAGAGGCCTTTCGACGTTTATGGGCAGCACTCAGTGATAATAGAGAAGTTCACCACTGTGGTATCACAATGGACTGAATAGTCTAATGGAGCCTGAAATATCGGGATGTCAGTATGCCTAGCCTAAACCTAACCTTCAGAAACTTTTAATTAATTTTACTTTTTTGCCAATATTTCTGGTAATATGCACGCGAATTTAGGGGAAAAAATTGAAAAGGATGTGGGATATAACTCCGATATATCCCATTCTATCTGGCAAACACAAAACGGCTATGGAAATTCCAATTAGTGAAAATTAGATAAAATTAAAAAAAAAACATAGCCAATTAAAATTGTAATTGATGTGGACTTTTAATTAAGTCAATCAAAAAATTAATTGATGAATGATTTGAAGTTAATGGACTTCTTTGGTACATCTCAATTGATTTTTGTTTTCAATAATTATTTTTTTAAATTAAAATAGCAATAGCATATAAATAAAAAAAGTTTAAAAATAGAAGCCGTAACTAATAAATATAGAAAACCTTGAAATATGGAAAAATGTCTGTAAAAACGTTGTTGCGGTGTAGGTTGTTACACTATCCGGAGTAGTTTTAACGAATAATTGGCAATAAAACATGTTATCAAGCCAATATTCAATAAACAAAATTATATTTGGATATCTCCCATTTTCCTATGCGATCCGTAAAGCATCTTTTTAGTGAATCGAGATTAACAAAATAACATACATCATTTACTACATTCGTTTTTTCAACAGATGTTTTGCTATTTTAGCCGATTTTTCTGAATTTTTTCTGAATGAATGAAAACAGATTTTTTTAAATGGACAAAGAAATTTATTAGAAAAGAAAAATACACACAAAAATATAATTTATGGATTCAATCACAACAAAGTCAATTAAAAATTAATTGATACAATTAAAAATTAATTGATTGATATTATTAATTTTTGTGATAGCTTTTTGACTTAATTAAAAAATTTGAATCAATTAAATTTTTAATTTAATATTTTTGAAAATTCAATTAAAATTTTAATTGGAAATATTTTGATGAAATTTTTTCTGTGTACCTTTAAAATTTTACAAAAATTAGTTACGTTAATTTTTTTAAATTTTGAATTCATTGTTAAGATGGCTTTTTGAATATTATTGCTAACCCTAATATAAAGTTAGTTGTTTACTGTTAATTATTTGATATCGACAGAAATAAATGCACTTAATAAAATAAAAGCAAATCGTTTCTCATCAATGGCAAGCCTACCTGTTGGGGTTTTTTTTCCCGGGAACGGGATCCCGGGAATCCCCGGGAATGTGCTATTTTTTCGCTCCCACTTTCCCGAGAATGAAGTGCGGCAATTCCCGGGAAATTTTCTTTGCAATATTTTATCTATAATAGAGGGCTCTATATGACAAATGACAGTGGAATTTTGAAAGTGTAATGTGAACGACTATGGTACCAAGTAGTAGTAGTTGCCTTGTGGGACATATAAAGTCGTGGGTTCTAGCCCAGATTCTAACGGGCTCCCAATTGTTAGAAAGAAAATTACACTTCCTAATTTATGATTGTCATATTTCTGTAAACCGACATTCCGATAGATGTGTAGACTGAGTAAAGCTTTAAAAACAAGGGGACATTTTACCTTATGTAACCCACGTTTGCAATTTTTTTCGCTCCCACTTTCCCGAGAATGAAGTGCAGCAATTCCTGGGAAATTTTTCTTGCAATATTTTATCTATAATAGAGGGCTCTATATGGCAAATGACAGTTGAATTTTGAAAGTGTAATGTGAACGACTATGGTACCAAGTAGTAGTAGTTGCCTTGTGGGACATATAAAGTCGTGGGTTCTAGCCCAGATTCTAAAGGGCTCCCAATTGTTAGAAAGAAAATTGCACTTCCTAATTTATGATTGTCATATTTCTGTAAACCGACATTCCGATAGATGTGTAGACTGAGTAAAGCTTTAAAAACAAGGGGACATTTTACCTTATGTAACCCACGTTTGCAATTGTATAATTTCAAAATTCCATAATTATTGCAAGGATGTTTTTATAAAATATGAAAATTCTAACCTTTATTAAAATAGTTACTTTAATTTAAAATTTATACATCATACACATTAGGCTCGAAATCTATTGGAAGTGGATTTTAAATTACAAATGACAGTTGAAATCTAGTTTATATGGATTTTGGTAGTGTAATTTGAATGAGGTATTACATAATAGTGTTTCCCTTTTGGGAATATTGGCCGATATAGTGACCCCGTTTTACGATGGCGAAATCGAACTAAGTTTCGTTCATCTCCAAACAGTTTTTTAATGTTATGAAAAATCCCACTAGTGTCATTCGGAAAACTATATCGAGAGACTGTTTTAACCATTGTAAAAATTTTTTGTATTACAAAATTTTTCGTAATTTAGTATGATTTATGGCTGATGTAAGAGAGCAACACAATATAACATATATTCTTAGTTGACCAGACAGCGCCTTATAACCGTAGCTTTAGGCGATTTCTAATTTATTCAAATATCTAAATGTATGCCAAAGCAGGTTTCCCTTTGACCGGGATCCTGGGATCCCGGGAAATTCGAAAAAAATTCCCGCTCTCCCTACTACTTGCTTTTATATTCAATTTGTTCCCAAAAAAGTGCATGTCATATTGTTGTGTAAACTTTTGATTGAATATAGACTTTTCCACTTGACAATTCCCATGTTTATTTCCAAAAACAAACAGAAAACATTTGTTAATGAGAAATTTTTGGGTCCAAAGTTTCGAAAAAATCTAACATTAACAAGCCCCTTTTGGTACCATGTTTTCTAGCAAACAAGAAAAAGCTAAATAAATTCAAGTATTTCATTA
Organism: Haematobia irritans; assembly: GCF_050003625.1. Classification (NCBI taxonomy): domain Eukaryota; kingdom Metazoa; phylum Arthropoda; class Insecta; order Diptera; family Muscidae; genus Haematobia; species Haematobia irritans. The sequence goes on along the minus strand of NC_134397.1, from coordinate 108,998,006 downwards.
AAATTAGTTGAAAACACATAAAATAAATACTCGAAATAACATGCCCTCATCTATGCGATAAATGCATAAATATCATATGCCGGAGAAGAAAAAAACATGCTCGTCTCATTGTTGTACAACTGACATTTTGCCGAAAGACACAACACTGAGGGGAGAAAGTACAAAACGACCAATGACTGACTAACTGAAAAGCGCTGACAATAGAGACCAAGATACGCTTGAGTGATTATATTGTTAGATACAGCCACAGGCAACACAAAACAAACCTAACCATCAAGAATGAGAGAAACATGTAACAATAAAAAATAAAGGTTAAACTAACTCACCACACATAGTAATAACAAATATAAATGAATACCCGTTTCGGAAGAAAGATTAACATTTGACGCTACATTAAAATGCCAGTTGATAATGAAAACAATTTACACATGTAAGAATAATTTAGAACAACAAATTTCAGCGAAAGTGGAGGAGGGAAAGAATGCCACATCAGAATTGGGGAATGGCAATGAAAGAGTTGGCATATTATTCCAAAATCTTTCAATGAGATGGCCTAGCAATTCAATATTCACTTAATATATGTGATATTTCCAAACAAACGAGGTTCCAGAAAATATGAAATCTATTAGTACTGGGGTTGCTCATTTATATTTCGGGATTAGATAACAAAAACAATTATTAATTATTGCTTTATTGTTTTTAGATTATTATTCATTTAATCTATACACTTTTGCATGCGTTTGATCCAAATGTCGAAGCACTTTTACCACTCTGATTGAGGTAACTCCAATACATGGAATCTGAACACATCAAACTCTTCTTCAGGTGTCGAAAAACGTCACTACGAACGTAGTGATACTACTCTAGTTTTAAGCTTTATGTATTGTTGTTGTTTTCCACTTGAATGTTATTTATCAAAGACAATACACGTAGGAAGATGGGAAAATGACTACTGAGCACATCAAACCATTTACGGCCATTTACTTTTCGTTTATCGAACCAAACACATATACGACAAGTATTGACATAGCATTAAAATGCAAATAAAAAGAAATTAAGTGCAGGAAATAAATTTCCATAAAGGGGAGTAGTCTCCTGACTCGCGAAATAAAACATATTTTAATTTCAATGGGATCCAAAAAAATGTATATGTTATTGATATAAGATAGCTGGTTCAATTTTTTATATAAGATTGTTGTTTATTTTTATTAATTTATATTTAATATTTTTATATAATATTGTAATGTCCGTTAGTAGTACATTGTAATTCGTTAAATTGGCCCTGTAAAGGCTTTGAATTGCTTAAATAAATGGAAATAAATGAGATTTTTTTGTTGTTGCCTAAAATTTAACATTGTTTCATTAGGAAAATTAAGTTTTTCATTTAAAAAATAAAAAAGAAAACAAATAAAAAAATTCAAACATGTATGGAACTAGTTCAAGAGAGAAGTTCACCAATGCGGTATCACTAAGTGAGCATGATACATCGGGCTGCCACCTAACCTAACCTATGAAACTAACACCGTCAATGCAAGATTTGGTGTGACGCATGCCAATCTCCCATCTTCCTAAGTGTATTGTGTTTGTTATTTATACATTTACTCCGGATGAACCAATTCAACATAATTGCCAACTAATACATACAAAAAACGAACTCAAGCTTGAATAATTATTTTCTATTTTTTTTTTTAATAAATTTTATTTGTATAATTTTAACACTTTTTTTTTGTTATAAATTTAAAATTTCGTAATAAACTAATATTCTGAATTTTTATTTTAACTTTATGACATTGTAGCAGATGGACCAATTAAAGGGTGATTCTTTTGAGGTTAGGATTTTCATGCATTAGTATTTGACAGATCACGTGGGATTTCAGACATGGTGTCAAAGAGAAAGATGCTCAGTATGCTTTGACATTTCATCATGAATAGACTTACTAACGAGCAACGCTTGCAAATCATTGAATTTTATTACCAAAATCAGTGTTCGGTTCGAAATGAGTTTCGCGCTTTACGTCCGATTTATGGTCTACATAATCGACCAAGTGAGCAAACAATTAATGCGATTGTGACCAAGTTTCGCACTCAGTTTACTTTATTGGACATTAAACCAACCACACGAATGCGTACAGTGCGTGCAGAAGAGAATATTGCGTCTGTTTCTGAGAGTGTTGCTGAAGACCGTGAAATGTCGATTCGTCGCCGTTCGCAGCAATTGGGTTTGTGTTATTCGACCACATGGAAGATTTTACGCAAAGATCTTGGTGTAAAACCGTATAAAATACAGCACGTGCAAGAACTGAAGCCGAACGATCTGCCACAACGTCGAATTTTCAGTGAATGGGCCCTAGAAAAGTTGGCAGAAAATCCGCTTTTTTATCGACAAATTTTGTTCAGCGATGAGGCTCATTTCTGGTTGAATGGCTACGTAAATAAGCAAAATTGCCGCATTTGGAGTGAAGAGCAACCAGAAGCCGTTCAAGAACTGCCCATGCATCCCGAAAAATGCACTGTTTGGTGTGGTTTGTACGCTGGTGGAATCATTGGACCGTATTTTTTCAAAGATGCTGTTGGACGCAACGTTACGGTGAATGGCGATCGCTATCGTTCGATGCTAACAAACTTTTTGTTGCCAAAAATGGAAGAACTGAACTTGGTTGACATGTGGTTTCAACAAGATGGCGCTACATGCCACACAGCTCGCGATTCTATGGCCATTTTGAGGGAAAACTTCGGAGAACAATTCATCTCAAGAAATGGACCGGTAAGTTGGCCACCAAGATCATGCGATTTGACGCCTTTAGACTATTTTTTGTGGGGCTACGTCAAGTCTAAAGTCTACAGAAATAAGCCAGCAACTATTCCAGCTTTGGAAGACAACATTTCCGAAGAAATTCGGGCTATTCCGGCCGAAATGCTCGAAAAAGTTGCCCAAAATTGGACTTTCCGAATGGACCACCTAAGACGCAGCCGCGGTCAACATTTAAATGAAATTATCTTCAAAAAGTAAATGTCATGGACCAATCTAACGTTTCAAATAAAGAACCGATGAGATTTTGCAAATTTTATGCGTTTTTTTTTAAAAAAAAGTTATCAAGCTCTTAACAAATCACCCTTTATTAGAAATAAAAACCCACTTGAAAGAATCTGAAAACATGTTTTTGTTGCAATATTTACACTCATTTATTTTATAGGGAACGTCACGTTATCTTTTCAAACTTATTCCACAACAGCTTGCCCTACTCAATAATTTCCTCATTTACCTTTTAAATTGGCCCCTTTTTGTTTGGTTGAGGTTTTTCTGTGCAAAAAAAACAAAAACGAAAAAATACACAAGAAATACAGCAGATGTTCTTCCACCACTACAAAGGTATGTGTAGAGTAGTGCCGTCTCCTATGATATTTTACCATACTTAATGTTGCTAATTACACGTTGCTCGAAAGCCTAAGTACATGAGACAATTTTAAGATAGAAGAGGGTCAATCATCAAAAATAACAATTGGACGAGAAAGAAGAAATCATCTGTTCTAGAGGCAACGAGAGCAGTTTGGAAAGAGCACCTCTCTAAGGCAACTAATTAACTGCATTTATTTCTAAACAATATTCGAAAATAGCATACATGACAATTAGTATTAAAAGACACGTTTTAATGCATTTTTTAGTTTTTTTTTCATTACCTCCTTCCGGGGATTCGGAAAATTTGTTCTTCTCCTCCTTGATAGATTTCAAGCAACATTGCAATATACGCTGAAATAAATTGTGTATTTTTTTTTTTAATTCCATAAAAAAATATTTTTGGAGAACAAAGATAAGAAGCCAAGAATTTGTTTTACATCTAGCCAATAATGGGATTGCACCAAAAAAATCGTGGAAGTGGGGAACCCCAAAATATTTACGTTTAAGTAAGTCCGCAACTAAAAGGCTGATTTGTTATTCAAGATATTTGCCATATAAATATTTCCGAAATTATTTCCAGTGCAATAAATTACAATACAATCTGTGTATAGACAATGGCCACAAATAAATGTTCAATATGTTTACATATACAATTTTCTCTCCACTGCAGAATTAAGAAACAAACAAAAAACTGGCATTCGCAGTCAATGGAAAAGGAAAAAATAACAGGCTTGTGTTCTGTTTTTTGTCTTCCATTGAAATTTTAATTGCTATGAATTTGGCAGCTATAGACACTTATTGTGTAGTATCCCTTAGACGAGAGAGAAACATTAAACTGTATTTTCAATAATACCAGTGTCAAGAGTATGTTTCTATATTGACTTGCCTATTTTTCAAAAGCCTAAGAAGAAATATATGTATTTCAAACTTCATATAATTGTCGACGAAAACCACTGTTTTCGAAATTCGAAGGAAAATTAAAATTCGTTTTGTTTTGTTATTGTTTATCACAATGGACTGAATAGTCTAAGTGAGCCTGAATCTTAATCGGGCTGCCACTTTAACCTAACCTTTGTTATTGTTGTTTTATTCTTCAATCATTTTTTTTTGTTTTTGATTTCAGTTTAAAACCATGCATTGACTAAACTACAAGTGTAGCTTAACCAACAGAGGAAAAGAATGTTTGTTAAATTTATTTGGGCAAAACCCTATAGACTGCAAGATGGTTGGATGGACGCACGTTTCGGAATTACCACATTCCTCATCAGCATCCTCTATTTGCAGCAAAACTATCAACCATTATCAGTACACCCCTGGATCACCTTTATGCGGAGACCAAGATCATCCCAGTGCGTCGACACAACTACATGTTGTGTCGACCTCTTGGGTTGCAGTACCTCTTGGGTTGCCATCGAAGTTGTCATCTGAATCACCATCTTGTGGATAAACAACCTCCACCCAGGAATGTAAGGGTTGATCTTCACCTTCTAGAGCCAGAGATCCAGCGTTACAAAAGAGAGCCTCTAGATCAGGCAGCATACCAGACAGGTCTGAACAGGATTCATGAGGATACTGTAGCTGAAGCGGTGAGAAGCTACAAGGTTAATCCTGTTCTCGGAGTCCGACCGCCGCCCATTGCACCGGAGGAGAGGGACCTCCCACGGCAGACAAGGGTAGTTTTGGCCCAACTAAGATCAGGCAAGTGCAGCCGCCTCAATTCATACTTATCAGTGATTGATGGCAGCGTAGCTGACGTGTGTCCCATATGTAATCAAGGGCCACATGACACTCGTCACCTTTTTGCTTGCCCAGCTAAGCCTACCCGTCTCACTACCAGATCACTCTGGACACACCCCATCCTTGATCTGGCTACCAGCTGAACTACACAAGCATAGAACAAAATGGATGAAACTACATTAAAAACTGTTACAACAACAACAACCATTATCAGAATAAATTCAGGCAGTTCACTAAACCCAAAGTGAACCACACTTGAACCTTCCGAAAAAAGGTTTATGATAGCCGGCCTTTGCCGAAATAAATTTGTACAACATATCTCTTTTCCTTTGCCACTGTAAAATCATCGATTTGAGTGCAGTTGAAAAATTAAAAATTAAAATTATTTTTATAGTAAGAGAGAGATCAACATAAAATATAAATAAAGGCATACCCTGAGATCATTTTTCAAGGAAAGTTAAATCCTTTTACGAGATATTTTTAGAACTTTAACAATTGAATTATGCGAATTTCGTCGAACCATTTAGTTCTTTACTACCACCATGGTGATTGGCAACACTACCAATACCATCAAAATGATTTATGGTGCGATAAGCAAACATTGTGTTCACTTTGAGGTGTTTGAACTCACCACCAATAGATGGGTGTGATTTTTACAACCAATTACAAATCAATTTCTTTTTAAATAAAATCTATATAATTTATATGGAACAATGACACTTCGATCATTTATCTATGAACTAAGTATAGAACATATTTGTTTTTGTTGAATACAATAATTAATAAATTAAATGTTAAATAAACAAGTTTCTACTGTAAATATGATTACTTATCAGCATTAGACCATTTTACCATATTTGTTCCATTAGATATTTTAGTAAATAAATCAAGGTCAGTACAGGTAGTGTTAGAGAGAAATGAACGTACTCGTGCCACTTGGTAAGAAATATATTAAATTTTCTTATCATCTATTTCTTCTAATTTTTATTCCGATTAATACGAAAAGATCCATAAGTTTATTGAAAGGGGTCTTACATTTTATATTCATTCATTTATATCGGTCCTTAATAATCAATATCGAAATATTTCACGTACAACATACAATGCCACGAAATAGAAGTAGTTTGAAAATAAAAGAAATCACTACATGAATGAGAAACATGAGCATGTTAATTGTTGCAACATGAGTAATTAGTACATTTAAAGATGGTTGCTGACAAAACAGAGCTCAATGATGTTGGAGGATATACCAAATAAATTAACACAAGATAAGAAAAATTAAATGTGGCATTCGTGAAACAAATCAAGTGAAACATACATTCTTCGGAAATATTTAGAACATCTTAGAATATATATTTCTCGAGTACTAGGTCATGTTAAGGTTTAGGTTAGGTATGGTGTCTGTCTATAAATTAGGGGATCTCCTAATCAGAATTTCGGTCAATTTCTTGCATCTGAATCGATAGTATGAAAAAGAATGAAAGTGAATGAAAAGAAAGTTGGAAAAATCATGGGCCCAATCTAGCTCGGAGACTATTTGGAAAAGTGCCCATGATTGAGATCGTAAACGTCATCAATCTTGTAAATGTGATAATCATTGCAAGTGCGATATTGTAAAGGGAATTCTCTAAATAATTTACCCATCTGCACTCACGAACGAATTAATTTTGGGAATCAAAAAAATTTTTTGTTAGATCGCTACAGACTTCAAGCGTGACTCACGCTAGTCTTGTCATTGAGCTAAATACCGAATTGATCACAATCAATGATCAGAAAGACCATCTAAAATAGTTTTCGAAATATAAGCAATCCAATATCGGAGATATGTGTAACCGATATCTGTTGACGCTATATCCGATTTTTGATTTGATTATGTCAAGGAGAATATCTAACACTGGTATTTTGCTTAGTGAAAACAGGCAAAAAAAAACTGTTCGCTTTGAAAACAGCAAATAAACGGGTCGCTTATAAAACATGAGCCAGAAAACTGTTAGCTAATTAGATTTTATATTTTTTTGATTTTATATGCTTAGTAATTATAGCTCTAAACGAATTTACCTTTTGCATTTCCCATGGTGCAAACAAATTCGTTCTCTGTGTGTGTGTGTTTTCCAAAGTGCTCTTAGTATTAATAATATACATTTTGCAAAACCACCTCACTGCATTGTTGTTATTTTTCAAACCATGGAAGTGTTAATTTTCCCCACATTTTATTTTTTTCGTCGAATTACATGTGACTTCTCAACTGCAATTTAATTTGATAACGTGATTTTTCGTTACGTTATGTTAAACACTTTGCCATGGTTTGGTTTTTCGCATTTGAGGTGCTATTTGCAACACTCAACACCCTCATTTATGTTTTCGAAATGAAGTGATCTTTGGGTCGTTTGCTATTTGATGTTGTAATTAAGTTGTGGATGTTAATGTTGGACTCGAGTTGCAGCAAGCAACTTCATTCAAGTGTTATTTTTCCCTAATGCCTGGCTGGCTGAAAGATAATTGAATTTCAAACACGTTTCTCCATTTGTGGTTCGCACAAACCACGCCCTCACTCATTCGCTCACAGCCATGTAAAGTCGTTTTGTTCCCTTCCACTATTTATTCTATGCAATTTTTATTTACTCTTGGCAAGCAACTACACATAAAAAACTATCAACAACATTTTTTCAATTAAACACTTGAAACAATTGAATTTGGAAATGGATTCAATTAATATGATGATTGATTCAATTAATTATTTAATCAAATCTGAATAAAAACCAATTAAAAATGATTGATATTTGTTATCAAAATATTAATTGATTCAATCATGTTGTTAATAAATTCGGAAATAATATTCAATTACAAACGCGACTGAAAAATTGTTTGTTTCCAATTACACATGTGATTGATCCAATCACCTTTGTGATTGAAATTGAATAATTTTGAGCAATAGAAAGAGCGAAAGAGAACAAGAGAATGGATATTTATTCAACATTGTATGATGGGGAGATCAGTCTGTGGAAGTAACTCGTAAAGAACGGTTGGGTTTTTGGTTTTCGCGTAAATTGAAAAACATGATTGGCGACATTCCGTCTGCTGCATTCAAAATGTGTGCATAAATATTTTGAACGCATTGCCAAGGGTTGAAATAAATAGTGTGCAACAAGAAATGGCCACGTGGTAAAGGTTTGAAAAAATATATGATAGAACGCATTTGAAATTACCTGTGTTTGTGTTTTGTGGTATTTTAAAAATGGAAAACAATTTGCGTTTATTGAAGGTAAGAAATTGTGAAATGTGATTGATTGGTTCAAATTTTAATAGACGATTTCAATGTGTGGAAATTTTGGAAAGGAATTGTTACTAACATTGAATTACCGTGGTCCTTAATACACCTTTTTATGCTAAAAGACTACAACTGCAAAATAAGATTATAAATCTGCAACCTGGAACTAAGAATTGAATTTGATATTCTATGCAGGTAATGTTTAACAAAATTAACTTTTACGGTCATTTTCATGTAGCTCCGTTAGGCTTTAACTGCCAGTTAACAGAAAGTAAATTGCAAATATCTTCTCTCCAGTTAACTTTAACTGAAAAAGTTTCGGTCGAAGCAGGAATCGAACCCACGACCTTGTGTATGCAAGGCGGGCATGCTAACCATTGCACCACGGTGGCTAGTAAGTTATGTTAGAACAAAATACACAAATGACAAGAACCAAATTTATTTGTCTATTGCATAATTCGAAAAATAATAAAATATTTTCTTTTATTTCAAATAAAACTAAATACAATTTTGTGGGCGCAATGTATAAATTTTTTGATTGAAATTTATAGCCAATTTCAATTAATTATTTAATTGAATGAATCAAATAGTTGATTGATTTTTGTAGCGAAATTAATTAAAATTTTAATTGATTCAATTAAAACTAAAAAATTGAATTTGAAAAAATGTTCAACCAACTTTACGACTTGTCGACCAACAAGTTAAAAATGTTCAAACGTGTTCATACGCTTATTCCTGCGGCTAGAATTTCTTAGGGCCGATAAGAAATTGGCAAAATGATTACGCACTGATAACGTGTGGTATGGCACATGGGGTTGGGAGCTGAGTACATTGCTCTTTTTCAGTTAGCAACGTGTGCCATTTGCTGTTCTTCGAGTATTTCGAGACCCAATGAAAGGAATATGTATTGGATCTACTATAGTCAATAACAACGATATATGAGGTTTTAAGTATGTTATTTGCTTTAGACATACAGTTAACAGGTTGATGATGATGGGCATGCATGTGATGGGAAAACCAATATTCAAGATAACGACCCAACAGGATTGCTCATAGCTGATAGATTATTAATTAAAATTATTTCATTTTCATTTTATTTATTTTTTAATTCACTTATTTTATTTTTATTTTACTTATTCACAATGATAAGTATGATAACTATGAGTGCAATGACTTTTGCTGCCCACTGTATAAACTTTTTGACTTTTATTAATTTTAAAGGACTTTTCTACAAACGCTAAGTGCTACAAGTGTAAACACGACTTGTTCAAAGTTTAGAAAATGTCTAACAAACCAATTTTTTCAAATTTTTAAATGTTTTAAACCGATTTTTTTAATATAGAAAATGCCCAAAAATAATCCATGCAAGTTTTAGAATGTCTTTAATAACAGCTCGCGTATAGGGAACACAAAAACTTACAACATACGCCTTTAGAAAATCAACCATTCAATTTGTCATGTTGGGAAAATTAGACCAATTTTAATTTAAGTTAAAATGTTATTTTCCTTCAATTAAAAAATAAAATAAATTAAAGTGTGAAATAGAAGTTAATACCGACCTAAAATGTAAAAAAGGAAAACATTTAAAAAAATTTAAAAGTTGAAAACATGATGAAACTATATTAGGTGACGGTACTTTTTCTAGTGAAAATCAATTAACATCATTTTTTGTTTGCCTTTATGGAACAACACTAATCTAAATTATTTTTAATCAAAAATATCAAACATAAAAAAATTAGCAGTTCAATGTATTAAGATGTTGTTTTTGCAATAGTGAGAATACCTCTTGCATTGTATCGCGGTTGAAATGGTAACTTTCCCAAATGTGGAACATATGGGCTAAATCTATTTTTAATTAATTTTTACTCTCTTTAAGGTTTCTAATGGTGGATTTTATTTTAAAGGTTCGCGAACACACCTAATAAATATTACACTCAACTAATAAATTGTCACATTTACTTTTTTCTAATGTTTGTATTTTATGGAAAGGAAATATTTTGGTACTTTGGATCATTCCCTCAAAGTTGTGTTGAGAAGACGTATCTCTATAGCTATTTTGTAGTTCCAAATTTAATTCCCACTCGCAAGACATGAACTCAGTACCGGTCTTTAGATATAAGTACTGCGACCAATAGCAGACTTTGTTATAAGCTCACAAGCAGAAAAACCCGGAATCAAGTTTCCATTAAATTGTCCTTTATTTTGTAGATGTCAATGACGATCCTTTATCCATTTAAAATGGCAATCAATCCCATATCCATTTTGGAATGACATACTATGAAAGAATTAACATTACGATTACGCTTAACAAGAGGGTACTTACGAACTGTGACCATTTTCGGATCATACGCACTAACACGTCTCTCAACTGCTATAATTTTCTTCTGCACCACACGCGCCCTATCGCCCACTGTTTGTAGTTCCCTTTGCAAATCATCAAATATATCACTGGCTATCAATACCAACGAAGCCAATTGCCGCAAAGCATTACTCAAAGCGATATTGCTGATCGAATCAAATTCATAACCAGCGACAATTTTTGTTGCGGTTGGAGTTTGTGGCGAGCGCAAACGTTGCAATTGGCGCTGTGAGGACGATGAACGCATTGCCGCCGGACTCGAACCTGAATTGCCAGATCTGGTGGCATGGGTACGGGTAGGTGATGGTATATTCGAAAGAAACTCAACATGTTGTTTTAATTTTTTCATGGGCATAGTGGGAGCAGGTGATACGGGTGGCATGACTCCATCATCTTCATGGTCTGTCGTATAGGAGAAACTATTGGCAAAACCATCATTGAAGTTATCCACAACTGTTGAAGAATCCTTGTCATTGATAGTATCAAAGGGGCCACCAACAGCGCCAGAACCTTCACCATTACTTCCTGCGCCACCATTATTGTGTATTATGGCTGTTGTTACGGTAGTGGTGGATGAGGCTGTTGTCGAGGACGTTAAGGACGGTGATATTAGGCCATCCTTGGTATTACTGTTTAGCAGTGAAGTTGCCCTTGACAATAACAAGTCTCCATTATTCAAAGGTGGTGACGATGGTAAGAGCTGGGACTCGGTTTTGTGTAGAGGAGTGGATGATGGGGTGTCTCTTGTCAAATTCTTTTGTTGTTGTGTTGATAATTTATTGTTGACGCAATTGTTGTTTTGGCATTTGCCAGGTATGCATAGGAATTTTGTGGGTTTCGAATTACCGGAACCGGATGTGGGACATGCTTGTGCAAGATTAACCGGTTGCACAACGCGCTGTACAAAAGGCATTTTGGTTCAAAAACAAGTCACACTAATTTATCATCAATTATTACCCCATCGAATAAACCATTTGTTGCCATAGATGTGGCCAGATACCAGTTGAAGCACTCTAAATCTTTTAATTTTTTTTGCCAAGCCGCTTGTGTGATACCGACTGATTCTCGTTTTATTTTTATATTCAAATTTTCATGCCACTTTAATTTTTTTTTTTCATATTTTTAAAAAACTTAATCATTTTTTTTTTCAACTCTATTCACTAATCTTAGGCCGCTACGAACATCGATCGTAACGTGGACATACACTCAAAAAACCTCTGCACACAGATGTATCATAAAATCATAAAACCGGTAAAACCACTTTATCCATTTGAACTATCGAACGCATAAATCCTCCTCCTTGTCTCATCTTTGAACACAACTACACTTTCCTTTATATATGTAAGCCGGGTGTTTGGTGATTCCAACGTAAAGGTATGCCCGCTGTTCTCTTGTTTTGTTAATGGTTTCATAAAACAGTCCGCGATGCCTGGTTTACGTATTGTTTTACATCTCAAACACCAATTATTTTATCACTTGTATATGAAACCTTGATTCACACTATGTAAAGGCATTTTTGCTTTTATTTGTTTTTATAAAGAAGACATGTGATCATATTTTAAACGAATAATTCATGTACGTATTATCATTTTGCCATATCTAAAAATTTCATTCATAAATAATTGTATAAAATCCGTTATTAGCATCCACACTGACATCTGATTCTCACTTATTCGTTGATAACAATAGCCATCTCACGCCGCCGCTCCCGACGTTCACTACGGCTCAAATAATTTACTACTGGCCACTATAGGCTGTTCATAGTGTGGAGAGTTCTACAACAACAAAATAATATCTCTCCATGGCGATAACAATGAATAATGTTTGACATTTCACAATTGACAAACTTCGATAACTCAAATGTGAATTTATCGATACTATGTATAAATATAATTACTGGAACGTAACGCAATAACGTTAGCGTACAATAGCTGATGGTTAATGCGCTTTATGCGCTTTACAGACTATCAGTTATTCCGGATGACAGTGCTCGTGTCGAATATATCCCATATATTGTGCACATTAAGGCCGGTACTATGTTCATTCTTGCGAAAAATTTTTATGGAAACCATTATTTCGCACATAGAAAGCGGCGTTTTTTTAGGTAGCTTGGAGCGCTATTTTACAGGGACCGATATTGGATTAAGTTGGTGGTTGTTGCTTGTTTTTACAAAATAACATTTTATTTTTCCTTGGGCAATTGATCTGCTATTCCTTTGATCCTTTGTATAGTTTCGGAACAAAAATATGGCCCGTGTTTGATTTATAAACCCGCACAAATAGTTTTTAATAAATAAATTATTTCTTAATTCACATTGCAAATGGCGCCGTGCTATAAACGTCAGTTTTTCAACACGAAAAAACAAAGTATCACAAATGGAAAAAATTTCGCAAATTTTTCGCATTTTTTGGTTTTGTATGGAGTTTCAACGCGAAAACCGAACAGAGTACCGGCCTTTATAAGTTAAGTCTGAAGGCATAATCGATACTGCTGTATGTTTATGGGATCGATAACACATTTACCGATTATTTAGTCATCGCCGACATGTCATATCGATCCGACACACTGTAAGATTCTTTACAAACACCGACATTCCGTCCGGAATAACTGATAGTCTGTAAAGCGCATTACAGGCTATAAGTTATTCCGGACGACAGTGCTCGTGTCGAACATATCCCATATATTGTACACATTATAAGTTAAGTCCGAAGGCATAATCGATACTGCTGCATGTTTATGGGATCGATAACACATTTGCCGATTATTTAGTCATCGCCGACATGTCGTATCGATCCGACACACTGTAAGATTCTTTACAAACACCGACATTCCGTCCGGAATAACTGATAATATGTAAAGCGCATTACAGATTATAGGCCGGTATGCACCTCTAGCGAAATTTTCGGTAGCAAAAATTTATTTAAGTCTACAACAAAAAAAAACAGGGCTGTGTACACAAATTTTAAACCAGCTAATCGCTTTTAAAAATTGTTAGTATATGTTCCAAATATTCCTCAAATAAATTGTTTATTATTTACAGACCTTTTAAAACTTTTACGCACACAATGATTGTAATAAATTAAATGTTTGCTGCCAAAATATGCTTTTGACAACCCTGTTATTTTCATTAGAGGTGCGTACCAGCTTACGAAATTGAACGCTACCGAAAATTTCGTTAGCATAAATAGCAATGCATTTCTTATGGGAATGAAATTTTTCGCTAGAGGTGCATACCGGCCTTATAGGTGGAATTACATACCATGCGAGCATGCGTGTGGTTTCGTTTGGTGTGATCCCAACATGCGAGGGTGTCCATATAAAGGTAACAGTCGAAATATATGAGTTGTTGATTTTTTCCAGTATGTTGTTGACTAAATAGTTGTGAGCCGAATTGTTGCTTATAAGCAAACATGCATTTTTGCTATCAGTGAAGATAACAGCATTGCATATTCCTTCCTCTAATATTAGATCAATCGCTTTGTCAATAGCATGTAGTTCTCCAGTGAGAGGAAACCTTGTGTGGTATGGAAAAAAGAAAATTTTGATTTGTCGAGATGTTGCAAACCGCACATCCTGAGGACTGTGCGCCGATCGATGCATCCGTGGCCCAAATGGAATAACCCATTGTTTTGAAATCATTTATAGACTGACGATATATAGCAATTACACATTCTTTGTTAGTATTGTTTTTGTTTCCATCAAACAAATTTAGCAGGACTTTTATTTTATATGAAGGTTTTTTGTTCTCATTTGTTACAATATTATCAAAAATATATTTGAATTTGTGATAAACCATACCCAAGCTTGTATTAGAAGACGAGGAGGTGATATATTGGTATAAAGATAGATTAAAGGTTTTTAGTTTTATAAGTTATTTAGCAGCAATGAGTTGCGTTCTTTGTTTGGGAGGTAAGGTTCCAGCTAAAGCATAGATTACATGCGTGGGTGTTGTTCGAGTTAGACCAAGATTCCTAAGTAGAATCTGATATTCAAAACTAGTAATTTTTTTGTTTAGGTATGTTGGCATATGCGCCATGGAGGAGTTGAGATATTCTGTCTTGGAGAATATAATGGATTTTGTTATGTTATTGGCAACGTAGGGGTGTATACCATAATTCAGAGTTGTTATCATTCTGATGGCCTTGAGAGAAAAGCTGCAGGAATTTATGATTTCATCATAATGTTCTTTTAGAGACAGACTGTTTTTGATATTTCTACAAAGGAATTTTATACTTGTAACCGGTTTTATCAGTTGACCAGCGAGATATATTAGTGGAACTTTTCTTGCACCTTTAGCCACATACATTGTAGATGTTTTCTCTATGTTTATTTTGAGATTTAAGTCTTTTAAAAGCGAAGCAAAACTGATTACTTTATTTTGCAGTTTTTTAATAGCATCATCAAAGTCATGACTATGAGTGAGGATTATGAAGTCATCCGCAAATTGAAAGACGTGCGTATTATCATCTTCTACGCCATGGAGACCCAACGTGTAGATATTAACAGCCTGTTTCTGTATGTCGAACGAGCTCTATCGATCGACTGAAATGCACAGAAACAGCTGATTTTTGGTTATAAATTCAGCTGTTAGTCTCCGTTTCAGTCGATCGATAGAGCTCGTTCGACATACAGAAACAGGCTGTAAATAATAATGGGCTCAGACAACTGCCTTGTGGGATGCCATTAAAAATTTCTATTTGATTGTTTCCCATAACTAATATTCTTTTGCAAAGAAATGACATTATCCATAGTATTATTTGGTTAGGGCAGTTTAATTCAAGTAATATAGATTGCAGTACACTGATTTTAACCCGCTCATAAGCATTGCTAACGTCCATTGTTACTAGTACAACTTTTCTTCCCTTTTCTTTTTGGAGATTCATAGTGTGAATTCGGTCGTTGTTAATGCAGTGTGAAGCCGACATATTTTTTCTGTAAAGGCCGGTATGCACCTCTAGCGAAATTTTCGGTAGCAAAAATGTATTTAAGTCTACAACAAAAAAACAGGGCTGTGTACACAAATTTTAATCCAGCTAATCGCTTTTAAAAATTGTTAATATATGTTCCAAATATTCCTCAAATAAATTGTTTATTATTTACAGACCTTTTAAAACTTTTACGCACACAATGATTGTAATAAATTAAATGTTTGCTGCCAAAATATGCTTTTGACAACCCTGTTATTTTCATTAGAGGTGCGTACCAGCTTACGAAATTGAACGCTACCGAAAATTTCGTTAGCATAAATAGCAATGCATTTCTTATGGGAATGAAATTTTTCGCTAGAGGTGCATACCGGCCTTAAGCGTATGACCTATTTGGCAATATGTGGCTTAGATTAATGAATGTATTTAAGCGTTCTTTTACCATTAGATTTGTAATTTTGATGAGTACCGAGATGAGAGCTATTGGTCGAAAATTTGTATAGATATCAAGATCCTTACCTTTTTTTTGGTACTGGTACTATTTTGATTTTTCTCAAATTATCACTAATCTCGTATGATCTCCAAGAATTATTGAGAGCTTCAAGCAGTCTTTTTTTACATACCAATGATAGTTGATGGATCATTTCATATGTAATACCATCTAGACCAGCGGCTGAGGGGGTAGTTTTTCCTTTCAAGACGTGGACTAATTCATCCAGTGAAAAATCATGTGATATAGCAAAGTGCGTTATTGGAGTAACAAATGTGTTATCCGGAACTTGAAGTTTCATGTGGTTTAGGAATTCCATGTTATTTTCTTCACACCATTTGGAGCTTGTTGACGTTTCTTGTGACTCCTTACATCCTCTAATAAATTTAAAAAGTGACTTTGAGTCAGGTTTATTGTTGAGCTTTTCAACTTTATCACAGAAAGATTGTTTTTTTGCCCTCTTGGCTGCATTTTGAAAATTTGTTATTGCTTGGTGTAGTTTTGAGGCATTTATATTGTCTTTTTTGAGATCAAAAGTTTTTTGAGCTGCTTGTTTTAGTCTGTATAGTTTATCTACTTCTTTATTCCACCACTTTTTGGGTACTCTGTTTTTAATTAAAGTGAACGTTGATTTCTTAATTTCAGACTTAAAGCAATTTTG
This sequence comes from Haematobia irritans, assembly GCF_050003625.1. NCBI lineage: Eukaryota > Metazoa > Arthropoda > Insecta > Diptera > Muscidae > Haematobia > Haematobia irritans. The sequence goes on along the minus strand of NC_134397.1, from coordinate 108,981,168 downwards.
GATATCCCGCATGTTGTTCGGTATTGTATTTTTTTTAATATTTTCCAATAGTAAGTTTTTTGCCAGAAATTTTGTTTTTTTTTAATTTATTGCTCATAATTTTGATTTCTATGGGGTAGTGATGACTACCACCAATATAGTTTTTTAATACTGACCATGAAGTAGGCATGTTCGTGTTTGTGAATGAAAGGTCGAGAACTGAACCATGAGAGTAGTCATTTATATTCTTCCGAAAGGTGACACTGCCATCATTTAAGCATCGAAAAATTGATTGGTTAAAAATCATTTTGATTGCATTACCTCGGGATGAGTCAAAGGTGTCTCCGAAAGCTTTTGACCGGGCATTGAAATCACCTAGTATGAAAACATTTTGCTTGTATTCTAAAAAGAAAAATAGTTTTTCCAATTCAATTTTTAAGGTATTAGTGCTAATTGAATGAGGGAAGTATACTGAAACAAATATTAAATTTGTGTTTAGATTTTTTGTTTCACAAATCAGAATATCCAGTGAACTAGAAAATTGTATTTTTTTAATTTTTATACTTTTTTTACTAAGTATAGCAACACCTCCAAAATTATTATGGCGTTTCTTAGTTATAATATTGTAGTTGTTAAGGCACGTTTTAGTGTCTTTGTCTTCATAATTAAAAATTTCACTAAGAATGCACACATCAACATTTAATTTGTTTAGATGATAGTCTAAAAATAATTTATTTTTTGGTAGGCTTTGAATATTATATTGTAGAATGATCATTCACAGTTGTATAATTATTTTTAAGATTATGTGTTTTAATTTTACTTGTAGATGGTACACTTTTGATAGCTTCTTGGAAATTCTGTAGGATATTTGCCCCTCCGAGCATTTGATTGATTCAAGAACTGCCGTCATTTGAGTATTGAATAGCGTGACTACATTTTCAAAATCAGAGACAGTAGAAAAGTTTTTGTATTCGTATGTGGGTCTGGTGGGAGTAATTGTCGCTGGTGTGGCACCCGGATTTATTCTCGCTGGTGAGAGTCTAGTAACTTTATTATATTTCAACTTGGTAATTCTTCTGTTGATTTCCTCATTTATGGAATTGGAGACAATATTGGAGTTTTGATGTTTTTTGGTAGTAATTTCAGGAAAATTTTTGGCATATTCCTCTTCTCCAAGAATTTCAAAATAGTTCGTGCTTTGATGTGATTGCAGGCATTCTTTGCGGGATTTATTTGATAAGGCCATAATTGTTCTTACTGATTTTTCCACTTCCCATTTTTTACACTTTGTTGAATCGTTGGCTGAATGGTCTGATTGATTACAGAGAATGCATCTCGGTGTTATACAAGGAGCAGCGCATTGGGTTGTCATTAGACAATCTTTACATTTTATTTCTTTACAGTTTTTTTCGCATGGGATAAAATTTCCACATAGTAAACATCTCTTTTTTGAACGACATCGAGTTGCAATATGACCCAATCTTCCACAGTTTTTGCAAAGACGGAGAGGGGGTACATATAAGTTCACTGTAGCAAATGTTCCAAACATGTCCACTTTTCGAATCACTTCATTGTGAATACAACCAATCTTAATTGTCCCACTTGGATATTCTATACCTTCATCATTTTTATTTATATATCGGTATACAGAGACGCATTTAAAAATATTCTTCCTGTTGATTTCATTCATTATTTTCTCACCCGACCAGGATGTGGGAACATTTTTAATTATATAAAATTTTTGGACAAAACGATCCGGAATGAATGTTTTCATTTCCAGACTTAGCAGTTTCTTGTTATTGACGAAATCATTTGCTTCATTTGATTTCCTAAATTCCAGTCTGAAGGTGTTTAGACCAACATGTTTGGATTGGAAGCTATTTGGAATGTTTAATTTTTCCAATTTTTCAAATAGGTGGAGTTCACAGTTTCTCCGACTGGAGCTAATTTCATTTTTAGTTTGGAGAATTATATAAAAAGGGCCTGGATGATTTTCCGGGTATAGAATCTGGGTATTTTCATACGTATTAAAATTGTAATTTATCTTTATATTAGATGGAGATTGTGTTGTGTAGTTTGTTGTGACACTTTTGAATTTTTTGCTCTCAGGCATGAATGTTGGGCGGTTCTTTTTTCTTTTCATTTCCCACCATGATTGGTGGAAAAGTTTTTTAGAATTGCAATTTTATAATAAACACTGCACTGGTTTGTTTTTGTTTTCCTTTTAATAATGAGGTTTTGGAATAACACTGCACTTGTTTTTGTTTTGATAACGATATTTGGAAATAACCGTTTATAAACGAAGGAGTTTTTGTTTGTTTTTTTTTCGTAATGCCAACCAAAATAGCTAACGAGAACAAACAGATAAGCGACCGGCGCGTAGAAGTCTGACATCAACAAAAGTTGAGGCTAAACAGATTATTATGCCAAATATGCTGTTAGCGCCGGCTGCCCAATCTCCACCGCCTTATCAATAAGAGACGCACAATGTAAAGTTCAGGAATTACTCTGGAATGAATGGTCTGATGATTACAAGGAAGGAGTTCTACATAAAGGCACATACTTCAAACTGTTCTTCCATGAACTTCCGAAGACCCAATGGTTCAAAAATGTAACAATGGCTCCCACCGACATTAAGACGATTAATAGATTATTAACTGGCCATACTTATTGCAAAAAATTCTTACATCGTATTGGCATAGCTCCATCAAACTTATGTGACACCTGTAATGTGGTAGAAGATGAGCATCATTTAATTTTTAGCTGTATAAAATTTGAACAAAATCGACCAAATTTTGAAATGTTCAAGCATTTCAACAACTTACCTGACCTCCTTCAAAAACGGAACATGGCGGATATTGCAGAATTAGTTGACTTCATCAAACACAATAAAATTTCGCTATAAAGCTCGCCATTTTTTCTCAAATGTCAAACACATCACACAATGTAATAACGACCTACAATTCAAATCATGGAGATTTATACTAAGACATAGACCCTAAATATTGGCATGTCTCTCATCAATTCCTGGTATATGAGCACTATGTGACTCTACCAACACACACTGACGTGGAACTAAAACCAAAAAAAAGAGCATGCGTGCGTACGTTATATATTATTGTCAAAAAAAGTTAAAATGTGGGAACTACTGTTGTTTGAGTCACACGACAAAAGTAACGTATGCATATGACGCATAAAGTTGACGAACTTTTAACTTCTCAATGCGTCGGGTGCGTTGACAACATTAAACAACATGTAAACAAATCAAGAACCGAAAGTCAATCTAAAATATTGACGAGGAATTATTGATTGATATGTATTTTAACATAATATTATATACTTTAAAAAGTGCGTGGAATACAAAATCATAATAAAAAGCACAGGGACAAGGAATGTGATCAGCAAATTCATTGGTGTTCCGACGCATTCTGTGTAACTCAATGGAAGAATCGTATTCGTCAACGCATTCGAATACAACGTACGCACGCTTGACCGCATTGTATGTAATTCCACCTTATCAGTTATTCCGGACGGAATGTCAGTGTTTGCAAAGAATCTTACAGTGTGTCGGATCGATACGACTTGTCGGCGATGACTAAATAAGCGGTAAAGGTGTTATCGATCCCATAAACATGCAGCAGTATCGATTATGCCTTTGGACTTAAAGCGGACCTTAGACGGTCGGATAAACTCTACGACAGAGGTTCGCCTATTTGTTCAAGTTTTACCCTCACACTGCACGAACAATTATGATAACTCCTCCTTTTCCGATTTTGAGTTTGCTTGCATTCGGCCATGTGACGCATTCGCTAGTTGTATGTCAATAAAATCCGAAGCCGTTGGTATAAACTGCTGTCATCCGAAATTTATTAAGATCTGTCTGCAACTTTTAGAAAACCATATAAAGGCCGGTACTCTGTTCGGTTTTCGCGTTGAAACTCCATACAAAACCAAAACATGCGAAAAACTAGCGAAATTTTTTCCATTTGTGGTACTTTGTTTTTTTTTCGAGTTGAAAAACTGACGTAACTCGCGTATTCAGTATTTTCATAACATGGCGCCATTTGCAATGTGAATTAAGAAATAATTTATTTATTAAACTGATTTTTGTGAATTTATAACACAAAAGTGGATCTGATTATTATTTAAAAATGTAATCTGATGATTGATAAAACTAACATGGAGTTGTATTTCCATAATAAACTAGCAACCAACATCTAGCCGCTCCCTACTATATGGTAGAATATAAATAATTTATATAATATGAAATTTAAACACAAATGTTAACAAAATAAAAGCTTTATTTGGTGAATTATATTTTACAATCGTTTCATTTGTACTGGGCATCGGGATAATAAACACAAAACATAATTGAAACAACAGGAGGCACAGCAATTGATGTTCCAAACAAGCATTAGCACTTCAAGCAACATGTATAGTACCGAGGTAGCAATGAATGGAATCACAAGAATTAATTGCTATGTTCCAAAAAATAAAATGCAGCACTGTAAAATTAGTTTTTTAATTCCAAAGATATTTGTAAAATAACTTCGCCTGCTTCTTCTTTTTCAAATTATTTATTTTGTATGCGAGTGTGTGTAAATCGAGCAACTAGTTGCGTATGTATATGTAATCATTTCGTGACAGTCTGCGATGTTGTCAATACATTTCGACGAAATAAACGCAAAAAAATCCCAAAATGGCTGTTTTTTCCCCCTCAAAATATATTGTCAACACTATCATTTTTCAACGCGAAACAATGATTTAGGGGAACTTTTTTCGCACCAACAAACAGAGTACCGGCCTTAACGCACATATTTAATACCATAATAACAACAAGCGAGTTTCCGAACTGCTGGAAACACGCTAAGATTCTTCCTATCCCTAAGAATGTTGATGGTACAGAACATCGTCCCATATCTATACTGCCTTATCTTTCAAAGGCATTTGAAAGAATTATACACATTCAGACCTCTGAGCACATACAAAACCATAACTTACTATATAACAAACAATCGAGCTTCAGGCCAAAACACAGTTGCGTCACAGCGATGGTTGATGTTGCGGATGATATTTGTTGTTCAATAGATGATGGACTTGTCAGCTGTCTCACGTTATTGGACCACTCTAAAGCGTTCGACTGTGTGAGCCACGAGATACTGTGTACGAAACTGATATACGATATATGATATATGAATACTTCTTTAATTTTTCAACAGCTGCTGTCTCACTAATTTCATCCTATTTGCGGCAACGAACACAGGCTGTGGAAATGAGTGGTACAATCTCCAGACCTTTAACTGTTACTAAGGGTGTACCCCAAGGATCGATATTGGGCCCTCTCCTTTTTTGCCTTTATATAAATGATCTTCCAAGCTGTCTAAAGTTTTCAAAAATTCATATATATGCTGATGATGTGCAAATCTACTTGAGTTGTAAAAAATCTGGGTTAACAGATGGAATCGACAAATTAAATTTGGATCTACTGAACATACATGAATGGGCTACATATTAATCCAAATAAATCAAAACTATTAATCATGAGCAATCGTACACATGTCGTTTCGTCTGATCTACGTGTTAAGTGTGTAAATATAACCATAGCGATAGGCGGTAGGCGAACACTTATTTACTTGTATTTCTTATGGGAAGCCCAAAATCCGCGACGGAATACCGTGACGGCTAGCGGCGTGTCGCTCAATTAAGTGTGTAAATATAACCATAGCGATAGGCGGTAGGCGAACACTTATTTACGTGTATTTCTTATGGGAAGCCCAAAATCCGCGACGGAATACCGTGACGGCTAGCGGCGTGTCGCTAAATTAAAACTTATTCTAACTCCTTGGCGAAAACTGGTATAGTGTTGCCATCGCTTATCAATTTTTTTTAACTCACCACTAGGAATTGCTGTTGCCTGGACACGTGTAGATTATTTTTTCTTGAAATAACTCAACAAATAACAAGCCATTGTATGTTTTTATTCAACTTCATTGTTTAATATTGTCAAAGCGTGCTGTATTGACAACAAAAACGCTAGGAAACGTGAAAAAGGGAATTATTCGCCGTCAAGCTTATTGTATTTGCCGTTGCGGCAAAAATGTTTCGCCTACCGCCTATCGCTATGGTTATATTTACACACTAAGTGTGTAACGAAACTTGAACGAACAAACAACAAATAGGTGAACCTCTGTTGTAGTGTTATCCGACCGTGTAAGGTCCGCTTAAGATTCTTTACAAACACCGACATTTCATCCGAAATAACTGATAGTCTGTAATGCGCCTAACGAGTACTTGTAATCACGTACTCGTTACTTTCCCAACACTATTGCCGTATTCACTTTTCTGTTTGATAGCATATTATTATCGTCCTTGTTCTAAAAAAATACTTCAAGTGGAGTGAATATGCCTAAATATTACTGCGACTATTGTGATACGTACTTGACCCACGACTCACCGTCTGTAAGAAAAACACACTGTACGGGACGCAAACATCGTGACAATGTAAAGTTTTACTATCAGAAATGGATGGAGGAACAGGCACAACATTTAATCGACGCTACCACCGCTGCATTCAAAGCTGGCAAAATAACTCAAAATCCCTTCGCTGGCGGTCCTAAGCCAGGCGCTGGAGTTGCTTTGCCTCCGCCACCCAATATGAATATGACCGGACCACCAAGACCAGGCATGATGCCACCAGGTATGCCACAAATGATGATGGGACATCACCCGCAAGGTGGTGCAATGCCGCCACCTATGTTGGGAATGCGTCCTCCGCCAATTATGGGTCCAATGGGTATGATGGGCCCCCCGCCACCTTTGGGAGCAATCCGACCACCTATTTTGAGTGGACCACCGCCTAAATAACAAGGTCCAAATCAAAAAGGGTAAGGTTGCTGATTGTGAAGTAATAATTTCAACTCAAACTAATTATTTGTGATTAAGTTTTAGCGTATTCATAATTTTCTATATTGTACTAATAAACAAATCGAAAACACTAATATACGTGTATTATATACCCGTATTTTCTTTTTTATATTGCAAATTTGTGTAAGGCATAATGTAGCCTTTTGCCCTGGTTTATGGAATCATTAGACAACAATAGAATTCATAAAGCAGAACATAAACGTTAAAATGGAATGAGTATTGTTTTGTGGTCTTTTTGTTTTCCTTGTCTAAATGTATGCAATTCAAATGGTAGCAAATGCTTATATTTCTCAAACCACTCCGCCAATTGATAGACTTATAATACAATGGGCTAATCACGGCATTCGATATCGAATTCATAACCATATCGAAAAAATTGTCGATACGATTAAAAGTTTGGATCACGTCATTCGATCGAAATTTGATGCAATTTCTCTAGCAATGCCAACAGCAAAAAACGAAGCGGAACAAAATTAAGTTAGCGGCACAAAATAGAATGTAGAAAAACAAATGTTTTTGAAATTTTCAAAGTAAAGGTGGGTATTAAGTTCGTAATTTTTTCAGTAAAGGTGGGTATTAAGTTTGAGTTTAGCCGCTAATTTTCACTAAAGTGAAAACTAAATGAGTAAAAAACGTCATAAAATTATACATATTTGTCGCAGATTTCATTATAACTTGATGGGGAATATCCCAAAGCTAATTTTCACAAAATTTATATTCCTTAAAATGGATTATTGAAGAAAAGTAATCGTGAAAAATTGACGATTTTAGCGGCTAAAATCGAACTTAATACCCACCTAACCACGCTAAAGTGAAAACTAAATCAGTAAGAAAAAGGCTTGACTGGGAAAAAGCCATATCTCTTTTTACATTCCTCCGAATTCCTTCCTAATTGGAGGATAAGATGAATATAAAATAATTCGGCGAAAAATAAGGAATAAAAGTGCACATTGTTATTGGTGTAAGTACATGGGTTTGAAATGGTGTGCACTGTTAGAAAGTCACCTTTGGAAGCTCAATGTACGATTTCGGCTGACGAAGGAGTCGCTCAAATGGAAAATAATTTTTGTGGCATGTCAACGTCAATTCTATCGCTTTGCAATTGTCTGCCGTCTTAAAACTTTTTGCCAGTGGAAGCCTTCATCATTCACTATTCTTACAAGGTGGTCCAGAAGCGTTATGTTGTCACGGAATGGTACGGTAATTGCTTAATCACAATCGCTTGGATATCGATCTAGCATGTGCACCTTATATATATTTCTTTGCCAAGCTAGGATGCTCGCTCTCGAACTCGTCTGGGACCAATTTTTGTTTAACTTTTATTGGAGTTGCATTAGTCCTAAATATTCAAAATATGTTCATTATATGTAAATTTACTAAAAATTAGCAACAATTCGAACTAAAACTAATATATTTACTATTCCTATATGGCGAAAATAATGTAAAAAACAAGTGCAAATGTTTTACGATTGCAATTTACTAGAGGTGTTCGCGTGACTGAAATTTCACTCACACTCACGCACATTCACGAAGCAAAATGTTTATTCACGCTCACGCACGAACTACTTTTAAAGACTCACACTCACGCACGTGATTCACGAGACTTACGACATTTTCCAAACGGAAATCAGCAGAGGCAACAAAATTCAAAAATAGAATATAGTTCGAGAGCTAAATTAATTTCAGTTTACATACGAGTATGAATTAAATATTGATTTTTTTCGTGAGCGTGATTTTGCAGAAATTTTATTCACGCACACTCACGAACCGATTTTATTTATCACGCACGCTCACGCACGACATATTAATTTTAGTCCCATTCACGCACATTCACGAGAGTTCCTTCAAACTTTGTTCACGACTCACGTGTTTCACGCGTGAATCACGCGCACACCTCTACAATTTACCAATCGAAAAAAATGTCGATCAATAAACTCGATATCGACTCCTGTGATCCGAAAAATTTAGATTTCGATCAAAAGTTCTCGATATCGAATGCCGTGATTAGCCCCCAGTAGTAGGGACCGTAATTTCTAAAATCCTGCATTCCAATGGAAATCGGAGTGATTAAATAAATAAAATGAAATTCGAAAACAAATCACATAGAACCTTTGGTTGCTGTGTATGGTTAAAAATAGCATTAATGATTTTCAATACGGCTATTAATCGTTACTAGAAACTTTCGCCGCCGAGGATAATTTGACCAAACATCACGTGTGAGCATACTTCAGATTTAAAGTTTTTAACGCGCTACCCTCAACTTTGAGAACATTCAACGTTTCCTGTCCTACATATCGAAAAAAGCTACTTCTTCATTTTGCTAATCTGACATAAAAAAAAAATAAATAAATAAACTTTATAGTATGCAGTGTCCATTACTTGTCTTACCGCTTAATATGATCGTCATGTACAATTATTAACACTAATCAATAAATATGTGATTTAATTATTATTATTTATAGTATTTTTTTCTTTTTTTATAAACATAAATTTATATTTATATATTGTTTCCTTTTTTTAAATAATTGTTACCCATATTATTATTATTTTTAGTCTTAAGTCATTATGTTTTTATAATTTTGTATTCTAAATTTTGGAGTAGACTTTATTGTAATTTAATCTATATCGGCCCATGGCTTCAAATTACAAAATCGAGAAAATAAATAAAATAAAAAAAAGATATCTGAAATAGAGTAGTACGTTATCTACATTCGCTTGGACGTTCTGATCATGTTTCAGACTATATCCAATACTTCTTAGGATATTCCTTCCCAGGATTTGCTGATTTCAGATCGCTGTTTATTATTTTACAAGATTTTTGAGAAACAAACTCCTTTTTCTCGTCAACTTGTTTGCTTTTGGACGCTTTCGTCACAATCAATTAATTATTCCAACTTCTATTCGATACATGAACAAATCATTTCATGTGAAGATTGGTCGACTGTATAAAATTCTGAAGCATTTTTATCTGTCCTACAACCCCTACCGAAAGAACCTTCTTCAATATTTTATATCAGCTGGATGATTTAAAGATAATACAAACTTTGTTTAATTTGACTACTTAACTCACGAATAAAAATATAATTTAATTTCAATTGGAAATAAATAAGTACTATGTATTCTACCCAATATATTTCGGGTTTTTAATCTAATGGCAACCTCACCGGCTCACATTTCACTCAGCCATATTGGGCTAGAAGCAATATTCCTTACTCTCTTGACTTTGTCCTTGTTTTTGTTTCATGATTACTTCATATGAGGAAATCTTGGCCGCCACGGATATTTATTTTGTGAAATGTGCATAATTGATCATTAATTCTGTACGTTCGTTGACTATTTTGATACGTGATTTATGTACAAAACATTGATTCAATTTCCAACTGTCTAATCTTTCGTTAATTTCATACCTTTCGGGATCCGAAGAAAATTGCGGACCCGTGAGGCTCAAGAAGTTGAATCTGGGGATCGGTTCATGTGGGGTTATGTGAGCTAATTTTTCTATGGTAGATATACGTCATACACTGATATCATATGTCGAATTTTTAACGGATCGGTTCATATGAGTGCGATTTGGATGATTGGCATCGCCATCATTTCAATTTCAAGCAGATAACTTGATTCGTTCGTGAGCTGGCTTGATTCAACAGACGCGTGGATGGACTTAGCTGTATGGACTTGTGCCATTTTCGTGTAGCTCCGCCAATATATTCCATGTGACAGTTAGGAACTTAACTGATGTAAAATTTTCAGTTAAAGTTAACCGGAGAGAAGACATTTCCAATTTACATTTTGTTAGCTGCTAGTTAAAGCCTAACGGAGCTACATGAAAATGGCCGTTAGAAGTTTTAGAAATTATATGCTTGTTACATAAATACTTTGTGGATTCTAAGACAAACATTTCGATGTGTTGTGACAATGTTAATACACCTCCATTCCCTATAAAAATTTTCTAATAAACATTTTGTATAACGGATATAAGAAACTCGGAAAACACATTTTTCTCATATTTTTTTTAATAGCCAAATATTGATAAGAAAATAATAACTTAGGCCGTTTTGACCAAACTTTCTTATATGAAGTTTTCTTACATTCATCAGTTTAGATTTTAAAAGAATGATACAAAACGGATCCAATATTTAAAAAATATATTTTTAGTGTTCACATACAATTCTTGGTAACTATCTTAAAACTAATTACAATGTTTATTCAATTAGACAATAGTGCAACTTCCCAACAAGTTAAGTATATATTGTTTAGAAAAATAGTGAAATGCTTTTAAAAGTTTAAAAGAAATGCCTTTTGTTATAAGTTATTCCACTTATGCCAGCACTGGAAAATTGTTTTAGAACATAGAATAACAATTGCACAATATTCGATCATGATGGGGAGGGAAATTTGTCCAATTTAAAAATACATATATATGGCCATCAAGACCTTTAGTAATACGTAACAAAAGACTAACAAATAATTAAAATGAATTACATTTTTTTATAGTGGAGATTGTTCTAATTAAGGTTATTTGTCTAATTTTAAGTTAGATAAACTACAACTAATAATTTTGTCTGTAGGAATATAAAGCTAAATGTCCAAATAGGTAGTATATATTATTTTAAGTGTAAATGTGATTTTTTTAATATGCACGGATTGTTCATAGTGTAGAATGAATATATACTCCAATAATGTTATTCCATATGGGGACGTTTACTGGGCGAAACTAAAACAGCCTGCTGTTGTCTTGTATAGGTCGGATTGATTATATGGTTTTCATAGCGTTTATATTCGGATCCTATATGATCCAAGTCTAAATTGGCATTTAACACTATAACCTGTAATGAGAAAGTGTTTTAGATTTTACGTTAAAATATTTTACAAATAACCTACATTTGTATTAAAAGCCCGATTTTTAATTAACCATTCTTCGTGTAGCTTATGTAATTCTTCGAGATACTTTAAAGGAACGCAACTTTCTTCTGAACGTGCTCTTTTTCGCATACGCTCATATACGACTTCTGGAGATGTTCGCAAATATACTGTAAATAATGTGAAATTCATAAGTGCAAACTGGGAAGCGAATTTTAACACCATAATTATTATTACCTATTAAATCAGCTTGTAAATGTATGGAATTGTCTATGAAATGATACCATTCTTGAAGTACATGATACATTCCAGGGTCAATTATTTTATTTCTGTACATATTTTCGACAAAGCAATATCTGGAAAAAAGAAAAATGTAATTTATAAAATAAGTTGAATAAGTTTACAATAATGAAGAACCAAATGCAGTATTTGGCCTTCGTCTCTTTCCCTTGAACTCTATATTCGGATGGGAGGGTTTGTGCATTTTTTTATTACATTTGTTTCATGTATTTTATGTAATCATTACGTTTGACAAATGTCGCAAATTTTTAATTTTAAAAATTAAACTTGTCACTCGAGCCAAAAATAATCTACCAACATTTGGGGAACATTTTGCCATGATCTTTTAATCTTATTTAAAAAATATTTCTATAGAAAACTTTGTCAACATTTTATTTCTATCAAAAATTTGTGAAGTACCTCTTAGTGGGAGAGGTATATTTATATACGTCTCCCACTACATATTTTGTAAAATCTACCAAAACATCAAGAATTCTACCAATTCTACCAACTGTGGCAACCGTGTCTGTGAAGCTTCGTAAGCGTTTTTGGTATGATTGAAGGAGACGAATGACCGATTAGAAGCTATGAATGAGCCCCAAAAAGTAGGACCCCAAACATTATATGGAAAACAATACCATATTTTTGGTTTTTATGCATTAACTTTTTATTTTTGGGCCACGTTTGCATTGCGAAAATAAACTCCAATATTTAAAACGAATACGGACTCTAAATTCCTTTTTCATATTGTGTTTCGTTTATTCTCCGAAACGCGAAATCAAAGTAATGTGGGTGTTATGGCTTTATCCTTAGAACTTAGTCTAAAGTGCGGGCGCTAAAGCGTTCCCAAATGTCCACAAAGTATTTTAATCATAACTGAAAATATGCCCTAATTGAAAGGGTAAAGTGAATCATATAATGAAGATGATTAAAAATTTTCAAATGTGTAAATATTTTTTTTATTTCATGTGATCCACAATAAAAATTCTTTGTGAAATTACATTCTTTGGAAAAAAAACTGTGATCTAATCTACCAACAAATAAAAGTTCATGGAAATTTAACAAAGCGCGCATCACATTTATCTAATATAGAGCAATTTCTTTACAATTGTTTTTTCATTCTTTTCATTATTTAGTTCTCTACATTCTAAAGAAATACGAAACTATTGTATATTTGGATTACTTAACATTTTCCATAAAAATATTGACATTTTAATGAAATGCATGCAACAAGTACAGTAGATACTCAATTTTCATTATTACCTCCATACAACCCCCAGCTGTTTCCTATTTCATGTTTTAAAAGCCAAAACATGGGATGCAGTCATTGAACCCCTTTAGAATTTAATGAATGGGGGTTTAAATAAAATATACCATTACACACATATTTTGTATTCTGCCTTGAATGCTATATCTTACATATTTGGTTTTTTACCTTGAATTCCTGTCATACAATAACATAAAATTCCAAATAATTTGGTCTTACCTTGCACTATATATAGAGCGTTCCATTAGCTTTACTGGTTTTTGAGTCTGAAGAGTGTGGCTTTGTAGCATGGTCAACGTTACATACGATTGGAATGGCATTGCCCAGCGTTCTGGTTCCTTATACATAAGTTCCTATAAATATTTTATAAAGTGCATATTTATTTTTGTAAATGAAAGCTACCAAACGCACAATAGAAACATTTACATGTCTGTATGTGCCAGTATAGTACTCACTAGTAAGTTGACACCTCGAACATTACGCCATTTTTCGACTGGTTCGGTAATAAGGCAGATTTTTTCTTGGAACTGCTGGAAATGATTTAGAAAAGTTGTTTTACCACTTCCTATATTTCCCTCAATAAATACGGTGAATGGTTGTGTTCCTGCGGCATATTTGGGAACTTTCACAACAGAGTTATTGCTTCCAGACATCATTGAGGAGATAATGCGACCTGTAAAATTTACATTATTCAGAAAACTATACTAACAAAATACCAAAATGTATTACAATATGTTAATCCAAATTAGTTTCTACCGCTTTCCCAAAGCGAAATTACAAAACACAACACAAAACTGTTACGGCTGTAATATTTTTTCTCTAATAAATCTCCTCAACTATGTATTTTCACTTTGCAGTCTCTTAAATTTTCCACAGATAATGTGATCGTGTGAAAATGACTTTGTTAATGAAAAAAGCGGGAATGTTTGCCTCGCGCCCAAAGCGAAATGTCAGTATTGTTTTGTTTACGTTTAAATCTTCTGAACGGCTGCACTATTAGTTTGAAAAGCGTTGAAAATACATAGGAGTTGCCACGTATATTGTTTACACATTCGAGTAGTGCGAACGTATCGTAGAATGGTTCTGTTCAACCGCCACGAGAAAATGCTTTATGCGCTTTACAGACTATCAGTTATTGCAAGTTTGTCAAGAATCTTACAGTGTGTCGGATCGATACGACTGGTCGGCGATGACTAAATAATCGGTAAATGTGTTATCGATCCCATAAACATGCAACAGTATCGATTGTGCCTTCGGACTTAACTTATAATGTGCACAATATATGGGATATGTTCGACACGAGCACTGTCGTCCGGAATAACTGATAATCTGTAATGCGCTTTACAGACTATCAGTTATTCCGGGCGGAATGTCGGTGTTTGTAAAGAATCTTACAATGTGTCGGATCGATACGACTTGTCGGCGATGACTAAATAATCGGTAAATGTGTTACCGATCCCATAAACATGCAGCTGACTTAACTTATAATCTGCACAATATATGGGATATGTTCCACACGAGCACTGTCGTCCGGAATAACTGATAGTCTGTAAAGCGCATAAAGCGCATTATAAAGAATTGGCTTAGAAATCAATTTGAGAAATTGAAATTGTTGAGAATATCGTATTTTCATCAAAATACAAGTATTGCCCTCACCATAGAATTGAATACATTAGCGACAAGTTCTCAAAAAATAAATTAATTTCTATGCTTCAAACATATTAGAGAATGTTTTGAATGCGAACAATTTGTAAGGTCAGTTGAATGTATGTTGAGTATTATATTGGATATTAGACACAGACAAATTAGTCTCTGTTTACTGAAATGGCAAAGATTGTCTGATATTTTTTAAGCTCGATTATATTAAAACAAACTTCACACGTTTTTCTTATATCTCCATTAGAATTATCTAAGTTAGGCATGTTATTTGTTAAGATGAGTACTATGTTCGTATTTTTCACCAAAACACTAAATTAAAAGTACAAAAATTTATATGAAGACGATTATATTTATAAAAAGTAATAAATTTAACATGAATTGTGCTCAAATTGAATTCAATTATCTCCAATAATGATATTATTGTCTAATGTAGTGTAATGTAAATTTAATTAGTTTTGTTTGTCTGCAACTTTTCTTTTTCCCAACCCACTATTCACTGAAAGGAAATTAGTACTACTTTAAGGTAAGTACTATGTTAGCTTTTCGCGTTGAAAGTTTCGCGGTTACTTTATTAAAAAAGTTAAATATAAAGCAGATAGATTAACTCAATTGATGTGCAATTTCTTGTTCCTTTAGATTTCGGCAAGGCTTTACAGGAATATGTATGTTTGCATTTATAATTTTGATTATTTCAGGAAAAATAATCGCGATTTTCAACTCGAATCCCCAACATAGAACACACCTTTAGATAATATGTTGTACAGAAATAGTTTGTCAACACTTCGGACATAATTGGTTCGTATTAGGGCTTTCACCCGGAATAAATCCCGTCCCTAAAGCCCGGGATTTTTGGGACAGCATTTATCGCGAATCCCGGGATTTTTTTTTTGAATCCCGCGATTTTTCGGGATCCCGAAAAAATAATTCCAATTTGTTATAATTATGGGTTTTTATGATTGTTTATTAATAAATTGGAGTCTTAACTCAGTGTAAACGGCCCTTAGATTTCATACCCGAGAAATAGAGTTAATAAACATGAGGTATAATAAACAGCACAATTTCATCAAAAATCGAAGTAAACGATAAGGTCCTTTAAATAATGAGTTAATGTGAAATGGAATTCGTGTCACATAAAATAAAAAGCAATGACAAAAGGTCGGTGGAAAATATGACAAGATCGCGTTTATTTAATAAAAATTTGGATGCCTTGATAAAGGGTGATTCTTTTGAGGTTAGGATTTTCATGCATTAGTATTTGACAGATCACGTGGGATTTCAGACATGGTGTCAAAGAGAAAGATGCTCAGTATGCTTTGACATTTCATCATGAATAGACTTACTAACGAGCAACGCTTGCAAATCATTGAATTTTATTACCAAAATTAGTGTTCGGTTCGAAATGTGTTTATCGACAAATTTTGTTCAGCGATGAGGCTCATTTCTGGTTGAATGGCTACGTAAATAAGCAAAATTGCCGCATTTGGAGTGAAGAGCAACCAGAAGCCGTTCAAGAACTGCCCATGCATCCCGAAAAATGCACTGTTTGGTGTGGTTTGTACGCTGGTGGAATCATTGGACCGTATTTTTTCAAAGATGCTGTTGGACGCAACGTTACGGTGAATGGCGATCGCTATCGTTCGATGCTAACAAACTTTTTGTTGCCAAAAATGGAAGAACTGAACTTGGTTGACATGTGGTTTCAACAAGATGGCGCTACATGCCACACAGCTCGCGATTCTATGGCCATTTTGAGGGAAAACTTCGGAGAACAATTCATCTCAAGAAATGGACCGGTAAGTTGGCCACCAAGATCATGCGATTTGACGCCTTTAGACTATTTTTTGTGGGGCTACGTCAAGTCTAAAGTCTACAGAAATAAGCCAGCAACTATTCCAGCTTTGGAAGACAACATTTCCGAAGAAATTCGGGCTATTCCGGCCGAAATGCTCGAAAAAGTTGCCCAAAATTGGACTTTCCGAATGGACCACCTAAGACGCAGCCGCGGTCAACATTTAAATGAAATTATCTTCAAAAAGTAAATGTCATGGACCAATCTAACGTTTCAAATAAAGAACCGATGAGATTTTGCAAATTTTATGCGTTTTTTTTTTTTTAAAAAAGTTATCAAGCTCTTAACAAATCACCCTTTACTTAAATCGAAGTACAAATGGATTTTCACAAGTATATGAAAATACGCCTTTAATGTACAAAAATTTTTTGGCGCTGTAGATTGTTATTAATTAAAATATTTAAGGAATCCCGAAAAAATCCCGGAAAATCCCCGGGATTCTAAATTTTTAAATCCCAAATCCAAGGATTTTTAAAAATCGATCCCAAATGACAGCCCTAGTTCGTATCTTATTTAAGAGATGTTGGTGTAGCTCATGCGAAGAAGAGAGAATATACGCCCAATAATGACAAGATGATCATTTTTCAAATGCAGCACCTTTTCATTTTGAGAGTAAACATCATTTCCAATATAAATTCAACTTGATACGGCCTACCTTCAATACATTTTCAAATAGTTTGCGAATTACTCCCAAATCGCCAAAATGGTGAAGAAATCTTTGAAAATGAGTTGTAAATAATTGGAGAAAATATACTAACATTAAATGAAACAAACAACATTCGGCTTCAGTATTACTGCTGCAACGAAGTTGGAAGTTTCAGTACTACTTGTGCAACGAAGATGGAAGAAAAAACAAATATGGAACATTTTGGACAATTAACTGAAATTATTCCAAATAGTATATAAGTAAATAATAAAATAAAACAAGTATATATGACCGTAAGTTCGGTCAGTCCGAATCTTGCGAATCTTGGAACTTCCACTAAATACTGTCACCCACAATCGAATTAGTTGGGTTGTGGTAATACTTGCCGATGGCAAGGTATATTGAAATTTTATCTTCTAAATTGTAAGTTCATGTCTATATAATTCAGTTCTTGACCGGTATATATAGGGGAGTCTATAAACAATTATGAAGTCTTTCACGATAATTAGAGAGACGTGAAATATGGGGGCTATATACAATTATGAACCGATATGGACCAATTTTTGTTGTATTGGAGATCGTTTTATCTGGGGACCATATAAAGCTATACCAAAATTGGTCCATATCGGCGTCATGGTTGTTAGCGACCATATACTAGCACAATGTACCAAAATGTCAACCGAATTGGATGAAATTTGCTTCTCCAAGAGGCTCCGGAGGTCAAATCTGGGGATCGGTTTATATGGGGGCTATAAATAATTATGGACCGATATGGGCAAAATTTTTCATGGTTGTTTGAGTCCATATACTTACACAAAATACAAAATTTCAACTGAACCGGATAAATTTTGCTCCAACAAGAGGCTCCGGAGGTCAGATCTGGCGATCGGTTCATATGGGGCCTATATAAATTTATGGACCGATATGGATCAATTTTCGCATGGTTATTAGAGACCATATAATAACACCACGTAACAAATTTCAACCGGATTGGATGCATTTTTCTTCTCCATGAGGCCCTGGAGGTCAAATGTGGGGTTCGGTTTATATGGGGGCTATATATAATTATGGACCGATATGGACCAATTTATGCATGGTTGTTAGAGACCATATACTAACACCACGTACCAAATTTCAACCGCATCCGATGAAATTTGCTTCTCTAAGAGGCTCCGCAATCCAAATCTGAGGGTCGGTTTATATGGGGGCTATGCGTAAAAGTGGTCCGATATGGCCCATTTGCAATACCATCCGACTTCAACTCGATAGCTTTCGTTCGGAAGTTGGCGTGACTTCAACAGAGGGACGGATGTGGCTAGATCGACTCAAAATTTCACCACAACGCAGAATATATATACTTTATGGGGTCTTAGAGCAATAGTTCGATGTGTTACAAACGGAATGACAAAGTTAATATAACCCCCATCCCATGGTGGAGGGTATAAAAATGAAATGAAAAATTTAAGGAAATCTTTTTGCAGAAAACAAACTCTTTGACTGCTACATTCTTGGAAACAATAAGAAGCTGACCCATGAACAAATTAAGGTGGCTTATTGAAAGCAACAAAAAAAATTGGTAGAAGGTTAGATAAGTTTACGTTAAAGTGGCAGCAGGATTTAGTTTCAGGCACACAAACTATTCAGTCCATTGTGATACCACATTGAAACATTGGCAACAATGTTAATTTATAATTTGTCACACATTGAAAACTGTTCGAGAAATTATTGGGTGACTATGCATTTTAATTTGGAACACGTAATTTGTTGCTTAGAATAATGGTTTACTGGTTTCTCTAGTTCTTTAAAGGGATAATCCTAAAAAATACAACAGAAGGCGATTTCTAATTTAATCTAAAGGTGGATACTAAATTCGAGTATAGCCGCTAAAATTAAAATTCAATCAGTAAAAAATGTGTGATTTTACCTCTTTGATGTAAACTTTATAACTTGTTGGGGAATAGCCCAAAACAACTTTTCATTCTGTTTCAATGCAGTCGACAGAAAATTATAGTTTACAGTTTTCAATGAAATGGTTTACTCACTAGTCGAGGAAAAACCGAGTCGTTTTGGTTTTATAAATTTTATAGAACACAATTCTTGGGAAGGAACATCCTAAGAAGCGTCGGATACTGTCCGAGACATGATCAAAACGCCCAAGAGAATTTTCAAATGATAAAACTTTAAGGAAAAGATATTTAATTACGAAAAAAGTAACAAAAAAAACACTGGTTCCGGCTCAATCATAGTGCATATATTTTAACCTTAAAAGTATTAACGAGAAATTCACGAGATTTCTCAAACATTTCGCGAAAGCAGACAATGACGTACCAGGCTAGATATACTTAAGGGATAACAGTATGCATCTTTTGGATATAAATTAAGATTTATTTGTAACTTTAACAATGTGTATTCCAGGTTAATGCTAGTACAATATTCATGTTTTGTTTTCTACACACTCACAATGAATACTAGGCTCGCGTTTTTCAAGTGCAGCATTAATTTATTAATTAAATTTCACTCACCTATTAATTTGGTGATCATTATTATTTATAATATACCCACAAGTTCTGGTGAAATTATCATTTACATTCTCCTTTTGCACTTTAATTCTACAACGACAACAATCGTCTTCTTCTGGACGTAACTAATGAACATCTGATGATAGAAACCATATGCGTGCAACAGGAACATAATAAAATTACGTTCCATTAAATGCTGTCAAAAATAAATCCGTTAATTTCAAATAGTGTCATTATTTCAAAGTTTGATTCCATTCTCAATTGTAACTGCATGATAGTATGTTGGACCAACTTTGCATTGGTTGTCTCAATATCATATTATTTGTTTGGTTTGTAGGTGCAACCGCCTCGATGTTATTTATTATTACCCTAACCAATTGTTAGATATACTTACCGATATTAAATGAAAAGCGCAGATTATATTAAGATTCTATTTATTTATTACAAGATTTACAATCATAATAAATTATGAAAATAAATATAAAAAAGATTAGTTGCTAACAACAAAGTTTTTTGACATATATTTATGTGAGATCGATTTACAGAGGGATGAAATAACGCTTGTCTATTCCCTGCCAACATTTTTTTAATTTGGGGGCGCTTCTGAGAATCCCCACTACGTCAAAAACAATCATATACAACATCCAAAACTCATCGGAAAAGCACCGTCACTATTGAGAAGTTGTACCACGTCAAGTTACTACAAAAAAAGTATTGCATGAGTACAATTATTAGGTGCATTTTTTAATAAATTTAGAACGACGCCAATAAGAGCCCCTTCATACTAACACAAAAAGTGAATTTTAAGGTAGTTGTAAAAGAATCATTGTAGTGAAGTAAACACGATTGTTTAGATGTTTATTAATTTGATTAAACATTTATAAATTCCTATAAATATAACATTTATACGACTATTACATCACATTTAACATAATTTTTTGCATTAACAAAAGAATGATGTTGAGTTACAAGTTGCATGTTGCAGCATCTATCATCCGTTTGTTCATTCTCGATGGAGGCAGCGTGTCTGGAAAAGTTTCCCGGCCCAGATCCTCGACACCAAGAGGCTGGTTGGTATCAAGGACGATTTAAGCTAGTCGCATTTGAGGATCAGAGGTCTATAGAATGTTTTAAAACTGCTCCGATACTAATTGGTGAAGTTTGGGAAGGAGCTGCTCTAGAGTTAGTCGAGAAGAAAGACATACCGGCTAGACCTAGAGCACATGCGTGGATACCTGCAAACCCTTCTGACCCTGAATCTATTTTAAATAGGCTGAAACGATGCAATCCAGATATTCCAACAGCTGATTGGAAAGTTGGCCGTTTGGATGGAGTGGAGGGACCAAGACGGCATGCAGTGTTTATATTGCCTCATCTAGCAAAGTCTCAGGGCCGTGTATGTTATGGCTTTCATTATATCCAAATGAAGGTATATAAAACGATCAGCTAAAGAATTCAGAGATGGACAAGCATCTGTCTGAATCAGAAGTAAGCGGATCCTCTTGCGAAGTCGAGGGAGATACCAAAGTTGAAGACATGGATAGATACCGTATGCGTGAGGAGGTTTCTACTGCCTCAGATCTCACCAAAGTTGAACCTATGGTTATTGCGAGAGTCACCGAGATCTCTGAAGAGGACATTATTGATGACTCGATTGAAGCGGCTGATGTGATGGTTGTTGAAAATCTCGATGGTCCTACGGATCCTCCAGAAAAATCTTCATCATTGTAAGGCTGCATGTGCTGCCTTAAAAGTTCTCCTGATGAAAGGGGACATAGACATAGTTCTTATTCAAGAACCATTGTAATGTACACGAAGTAAAATTTCGTTGTTGATGCATATTTTCAAACCTTATGAAAGCATCGTGGATCCTGGATAGAGTTAGGACTGCGGGAGCCTTTTATTCCGCTAGCAACAGTCGTAGGGGGGTTCGTGTCCTGCTCTAACCAAGCCATGTTCCCAGTACAGAGATTATTATAGACTCCCTTTTTATTTGTAATACGCAAGCTGAATGAAAATGGTCTGGACTAAATTGAAAACGGAATCTAACACAACAAAAGTTCCCCATCAACAAAAACAAAAAAATATATATAAATAAAGAAACTGACTACTTTGGATTTTTCTTTTACTATTCCGAAATACAGTCGAAGCTCGGTTTAACGAACGATATACAGTCGAAGCTCGGTTTAACGAACGATATATTGTCAGGCCCTTTCGTTATTTAGAAACATTCGTTAAATCGAACAGGAATATTAAATGTTAACTTTTATTGAAAATCGTAGTTTTTATACCAGATGAGTAAAAATTCAGAAGCATTTGGCAAAACTAAACTACAGAGGCACTTACACAAAAGTTACTTGAAATAATCCTTAAAAACTGATGAACTTTACATATCTAGGTTATAACCTAGATATATAAATATATATATATATAGGTTAGATTAAAAAGAGGATCCAAGATTCGCTGTCTTATGGGGGCTTACATACAACCACGTCAATATTTGTGTGCTCCAACTTCTTACACGAATTGCCTAATTTGTTTCCGGTCTCAAGATGGACCATGCATAGATAGTGTTCATAGTAACATCTTCCTAAAACTTCTTACATACACCATTACTCTGCTACTCCTGTCGGCATAAATTTACTCTCAACGGTAGATTACCGTTTCGACCGAGCACCAAAAAAGTTTTTCAGCGGTTTTTCACTAATGATGTTGACATTCCTGTGTATTTCATAGTTTCTCTTCAGATATAAGAAGGAGAATCCATATCATTGAGCTAAATATAGAATCGGATAGCACTCATTAATAAGAGAAAAATTCGTCACCTGTACAACTGGCGATCCTACGAAAATTTGGTGCATATTGCAACTAAAGGACCTATCACAGGACTAGTACCAGTGCTCCAGTTTTCGTTTTCATACAATTTATTTGTTTCCATACTCTCTTGATTTAAAAATTTTATTGGAATTAGACATTTATGTATTGGCCAACATATTCCAAAAGCTTTTCTTTCTGGTGCAATTGGGATGATCAAAATAATACCGGTTCCTAAGTGTTTGTCCCAGACTGGTTCATGTCAAGTCTAGTCCTACTACTGTCTAGTCCTACTAAGTTCTACCAGGTCATGTACTTTGGAATGAGTCCAAGCCGTGTCCTGCAGTCTAAATTTACCCCGGTCAATGACAAACCCGTGTTAAAGTGATGGGTCCTTTCCACACGTTTCGACCAGGAGTTTCCAAACTTTTGATGAAATCTAAATATTTTGGGAATGCCGTACTTTGTGGACATTTTCTAAGGACTTAAGCCATTCTCACAATCGTCAAATATTGTTGAGTTTTTGTTGTTTATTTACTTAAGATTAAATGCATTTTCGTTAAATCGAACGTAAAGTTCGGTCAACCGTTCGTTATTTAGAATACTCAATGGTAAGAATTTGGACGTTCGTTAAATTGGATTTTCGCTAAATGGGATATTCGTTAAACAGAGCTTCGACTGTAATAGCTAAAAGTATTTCTCAGGTGGTATGAGAAATGCCTCGAAACCCTCACCTGCCTATATCCTATGTGGCTTCTTATATAGGCTTCTTATATAGTCATCCCTATTGTAGGAAAACGTCCAGTTAATTTCACACATTCATTTTTGAATAAAAATCGTTCATTCACATTATAAAATAATTCAGAAAATTTATTAGGAAAAATTTTATATATTAAAAAATACTAGTTCGAACGAATAATCATAGTCTATAAGAAATCTTAGTTTACAGAAATATCTTATTATAGAAAATTTTAATTTATAGAAAACTCATAGTTTTGTCACAGCCCGGAGGGTACTGCCATCTGGAGGGAGGAACCGAGTTGCCGTACGCTGGTTGCTGATCGGTGTTGCCGGCTTTTGGCTCAGTCTATGGGGCGCGGTTCATTGGCAACTCAGTCCTCTGGCAGCTGACAAAAAAACAAAACATTCAACCAGCTTTGGAGGACAGCACAAAGACCAACAAGTACGTATCACAAAAATTAACATCCACACAACTTACCACCCATATTGGCTTGCCGGCATGCCGGTTTTCCAAGGCATGCCGTGGCCTGACCCTCCCCAACTATGGTGTCCCCGTGGCCCATCAACTCGGGACACCCCAAATGCTACTCACCTGTTCTTCAAATCACCTTTTACCTTCTCCCTTTAAAACTTCTCTAGGCTTCCATATTTAAATTAAATCTTATACGCCAATATTTCAATTCATTACGTTATAAATATCTTATGGTTTTATTGAAACTAATTCTAACAATATTTTTCAAATTAAAACAAAATCCAAAAACAAAATTTATAAAAATTCTATTACTAATTATTGTTGTTTATTTTCCAGGAATAAATGATGAAACCGTCTTCCTCCTTTTCGTTTCCTGTCTTTTCCGTCCGTCCGTCAAGGTAAGGTAAGTATAGTGTAACGTTAAGTAATTTTCTGTTAATAAAAATTTTTATTTTTCTTCTTTTCAGATGTAGTTTTTGTTTACAAGGAATCACTGTCCGGCCTAGAGTCTTATGGGGAACACATTAGACATATATATGGGGGACACACTCTCTTTGTCCACGCAGTTTAAAATAGAGTCCTAGGGTGAGCTCAGCCTAACACTATTGTCCAAATCTGACACTATTTACAAAACCCAAATGTTAATGACTATCCCCCTTAATACCCTACAGCAAACTAGTGAAAAAGTGCCACTAAACTTACTAATATTTTAACAATTTTTATTTACAGAAGCGAAAAATATACAAGTCCGTCCGTCCGTCAGCGTCCCAAAATGCGTATCCGTCCAAGTTTTGCGAGACTAAGAATAAGAAAAAATATCACGGTACCTGGGCACTGTAGGATGACCAGCGCAATGCAATTATACCCCACTGATGACGCTGACAAGGATGCTGTTGATACCAATAGATACAAATGGATCAAAAAGGGTCATGTGAATCCTGCCTTCTGGGAACGCTCGGGACCGCAAATGAGGTGTTGAATGGAGGTGGACGTTCGGTGAGTATAGCAATAGTTTAGATTGATGGTTTTCTTTTTAATTAAAATGTCTTTGTTTTTTTTTCTTTCAGGTTGTCTTCTTATCTTTTACAATTTATTTCTTTTTACTATATTATTCCATCTGCTCGTTCATTAAAGTACCTTTTTCTTGCTTCTTTTTCGTTTCAGTTTAATTATAATTTAGCATGTAAGATTAGCTTTTAAGCTTGGTTACTTTTCTTTTAACTTTTAATTGTATCTTACTTTTATTTTTAGCTTTTAAGTTTAGTTTTAAGTCTATTTTAACTTTTCTTCTTCAATGTATAACTTTAGCATTAAGTTTATTCCACAGTAGCATTGAATTTCGCCAACATTTAGCACAATAAACAGATTCATTTGCCAATAATAAATATAAACATTTGTTTCGATTGTCTTGTTGTGTTTTTATTTAAACGACTTTTGGGTACATTAGGCAGACTTTCACAACTTCAAAAAATAAACAACCGCACTTTCTTTCAACCATCAACCTCACTCGCTCGCGTCCAAAACCAGAATGATCTGACGCTTCAATCATCAAAACCTCCATTATTGACGCTCCATTCGCCATCATCCCAAGCTTTCCCAGCCATTTTTCTTCACACACCCAGAAAAAAGTGACCCCTTCTTTAAGTTAAAATGAACTCATTGTGAAGAAAGTTGAACTTCGTATAGCGCCAAAGACATTTTTATTTGTTTGAACGATGTGATTTTCGTAGAAATTAGGTATAATGCATTCCATATATTAGTTAACGTTTTCCTATATTTATGTACCACTATACTACAGAATGAAAAAATTTAACTGATTTGAATTCATATATGGAATAATTTTATTGAAAATTTTTCATTCATTTGGACAAATCTTACACATTTGTGGTAAAACGTTTACTTCATAATTAGAACTGCTTACCTTCGTTTTTAAATACAATTTTATTTATTTATATAGGCAATTTTTTCTTCAATAAAATACACGTTTTATTAAGATATTAAATATATTTATTAAGAATCAACAGCATCGACTGGCCTTGAAATACTAGTTTATTATTCCACTATTTCCAATTTCCATGTAATGTCATCAACTGTAAAACGCATTTTTCTTCTTGTACCTTTCACTTTTAATAAGTTGCTGCATAACGATTTTGTCCTCCTTTTATAATTTCAATACCTACAAATATAAAAAATCATAAACCATTTTTGTTACAAAAGGTTAGCGTCACTGAATATTACCTGTTAATTGAAGATTCCAAAATGAAGACAAATGAAAGGGTTGTTATTCTGCTGGTGTTTTCTTTCTTTATACGCCATCACGAACATTGATAGATTTATTTTCAAAAAACGAAAATTGTTCTCACTAATTTAAAATAATAAATATTTTATATATGTTATTTATTATATTATTTTACCATATTATTTTTTCACAATCTCTCCGTATACCACAACAACGCGATTCCAACTAAAAAAACAACCCACGCGCAAACATATCGATTACACCCACGCGCAAACACATCGATTACGATGACAGGTATCGATTACAGGTAGACAATAGAAATATAGGAAAATTCTAACAAGTATTCTAACAAGTGTGTTTCCTTAAGTTTTGAAAGGATTGCATACTTCTTAGTACGAATGAACTAAAATATTTTTTTATGTCAAGTGTTGTTCGTATGTATGAAAAACTTTCTATTATAAAGGAAGTCGCAATTATCATGTTATAAGAAATTTTACTAATTTTGAGGAAACTTGGTTTTAGTTCGGTTTTTGTTTATTTTTACGAATGCTTTGTTATCGGTGAATAAAATTTTCTTGTTCAGTAGTAAATTCTTATACCCAGCGAAGAAAATAGTATGAGTAAAATTCCATGCCTTATTCTAGTTAATGAACTATTCCTAACTGCTTACAGTTTAGGTTTTTTTACTGAAACGAGTAAATTTTATTATTTCTCACAAAAATTTACCTTAATGGAAATAAAATGGATAAACTATATTGATGAAAATTTTTTCCTTTAGTTTCGAAGGCACTTTTTTCTGGGTGCAATTTCCAAAACACCATTGAAACCAATCATCTGTCTGTCATAACTGCACAGAGAATTTATACTGTCATCTATCCTCTCTCCCTCTGCCTATTTCCTCATGCAACCGGTAGATGGCGCTGGCCTCCATAGTATTACCAATCAAACTACTGGGCGCACATGACAGTTTATAGAAAAATCGTAGTTTGTAGATAAATCGTAATTCATAGGAAAATTTGTATTCACAGAAAATTAATAGTTTATAGGAAAATCATAGTTTATAGAATTAGTTTAATATGTAATTAGCTAAATATATGTAGGGACATTTTTAACCGGAATGCAAATGTTCAAAGCAAAATTCAAAATGTTACACTCATTATATTACCCACTTTCAATGGATTAATAAGTTATAATTTTTAAGAAATTATGATGAGAAGCAAAATCAAAACAAACATTCAAAAATCACTTCCAGATACTTTTCTAAGCGAGAGATAGAGACAAATCAAATATAAGTGATGATCAAAACAGAATAAACAATTACATTTTTATAGCAATGTAAAGAAACAAAATTACATAGTGATATATTACGCTTTCATGCGTAAATTCTCTTGCTCTCACTCTCTGAAGTAAGTGAACGGGATTTATGAATGGCAGGCAAAAATATCATCAATGAAATAGTAAAAACACAAAGCAAAAAAACTGACTTACCACCGCTCCCCGATCATGTTGAAGGCCTTCGACGATCTGGATGCTGGTTGCTAGTTATGTTTGCAAATTAAAAATGTAGGTGAGTATGTATGCTTTATGTGCAGGAATACCTTTTTGGCGTGATGAGTATTCACTATTTCTTACATGATGATAGATAAAAACACTTAATTTATGAAAATGGCACTTAGGCTTTGAATGCTTGCTTTTACAATTTTGTACTATTTTAATATATTTATAGAAAAAGAATTTAACGTATTTTAGAACTTTTAGAAATAAATTTTATGCAATCCATTTTTTTTTTCGAGTATTAGGCATGTAATTGTGAAATTTTCTGTGATATTTGTAGGAAAATATTTTATAATATCATTTAAAAATTTTAAGTGGGAAATGTGCAATTCTAATAGACTAAGAAAGATGTATGGTAAATTTAAAGAATTGGAAAATAATTTTTTCCACATATGTTTCATATTTACGTATCATAATTTTATGCTTAAAATTGATTGAGGATATTTTCAATATAAAGGTGAGTATTAAGTTCGAGTTTGGCGGCTAAAATCGCCATTTTTTCACGATTACTTTTCTTTAATAATACTTTTTAAGGAATATAAACTTTGTGAAAACGTGCTTTAGGCTATTCCCCATCAAGTTATAATAAAATATGCAACAAATATGTATAATTTTATGCCTTTTTTTACTGATTTAATTTTCACTTCAGTGAAAAAACTCGAACTTAATACCCACCTTAAGGTGGAAAAATCGGCACATTTATGAGTTTAGGTAGGTACTATGTTCGGTTTCTGAAGCGAAATCCCATACAAAACCAAAAATGCGAAAAACTACCGAAATATTTTTTCATTTGTGGTACTTTGTTTTTTTCGAGTTGAAAAACTGACATAAAGTGCATAGTCCCTAATTAGGTCGGCTTTAAATCCTTCCATATGTTGAGATTAGTTAGTTTCAAAACATGGCGCCATTTGTAATGTGAATTAAGAAATAATTGATTTATTCAAATGATTTGTGTTAAATTAGAATACAAAAGTGGTTCGCGTTGTTATTTAAAAATGCAATTCGATTGACGAAATAAAAATAACGGAGTGCTATATGTATATAACATATATAACAGCATCTGGTTCTGTAGCCGTTTCTGCCCCAGTAGCATCTGCCCTCACATCCCTGACTACATCAGCTACAGTGAACAACTCCAACATAGCACCCACAACACCTGCCACGACCACAGTGGCTGTGACCGCAAATATTGTATTGCAACAACCAAATACAACGGCCGCCCAAGTAGTGAGTGGTCCCACTGGGGTGGCAGCAAATACTCCAACATTAGCCACTATTACTAATTCTTCAAATGCAATATCGACTGTTGCTGCCGTTAGTAATACAAATGCAATACTAATGCAATGGTGGTTTCACAATCATCCACAATAGTATCACCAGCAGCTGGATCGAATGTTGTTGTTCCCACCACTACAATGGCTTTAGCAGGAGCTACCGTGGGACTTAAGTCTGGTCCAGATATTACAATGACATTGAACCGTATAAATACGGCGGAGAATGAAGTTGATGTGGAGGAATGTTTACCAGGTGATGTTGTTAAATTGGATTTTGCTGGCGAAGAAATGGTTGGTGAAATTTTACCCCTAAGGAATGTCTTCTAGGAGTTTCCAATCGGCGACCGGTGCCCGTTGGAAACTCCGCCTATTACAACAGTACCATCATCGCTTCAGCCATCAGCAACAATAGCATTCCATCAGCGTCATATTGTAGAGATACAACCAGGCCACCATTTATCATCATCCCCTGATAATTTAGAATTGACTAATGTTATGCAACATAATGTTTGCACAGAACACGAAGAAGTAGAAGAAGCTAATTGTCATAATACTGCAGATGTAATCGATGAAGATTTCTTTTTTAAAATATGCTTAAAAACGATTTCGTCTTATCTCTGTAAACCCAGTGCTTCTACATTCAACACCCATTTTTTACAAAG
Source organism: Haematobia irritans (assembly GCF_050003625.1). NCBI lineage: Eukaryota > Metazoa > Arthropoda > Insecta > Diptera > Muscidae > Haematobia > Haematobia irritans. The sequence continues at coordinate 108,951,430 of NC_134397.1, read as the reverse complement.
AAATGAATTGTATTTTTTTTATTATTTTACCGCTCCTCGTAATTGCTCCCTTTTCTATTTGTTAAGCGAGCTCGTTTTTTGTGTGTAAGAGGCGTAAATGAATGAGAACTGAACAAAAGAAATGTTAATGCAATTTTAATTTTTAATGGAAACAACATGAAAGCTAAATATGAGAAATGATAATTAAACATTTTTAAATATAACAATATTAATGAAAGAAAGCTGATAATCCAGAAAAGAAAACATTGTGTTCTAGGGTCTTTAAATAGTGTATAAATGTACAAATTAATAAAAAATCATAATAAAATTATAATCGAACTTGTCTCATTTTTATATACCGGGGTATAAGTAATTGGGTGGACTTATACGTTTTATACTTTTTAAATTAAAATTAGTAAATTTTTCTGAACAAAGTTATATCCAAAATAAATGTTTATAGCAAATAATTAAATAATTTTTATTTTAGTAGCAAAATAATTTTCTTGTATTCATCATTTGTCCAAAATGATTGCGATAGGCTGGAATGAAACGATTTAATTTCGTTGTGGCTTTTAAATTTCAGTTAGCGGCATTCTTGCATTTTATCAATTCAAAACACTGGTTGAATTTCATAACGTGACTGAAATAGTTATTGGAACTTATACATTGGGAGAGTATAACATCCTTCAGTAAACCAGCCAATTGCTTCTCAATGTATTAATTTCAGTCAACGAAGAGTGTGGTATAGAACACTAACATCCCTTTGTGACGAAATATAAGTCGGGAACAGTGACTTTGGCTTAGGAACTACCCTTGAACTTGAGTTATGGGCTTAAGTTGGTTGTTCCCCCCGATGTAACAACATTGGCAAATGAAATGGCGTTATTATCCTTTGTGGGAAATGTGGTGGTGACCACTGGAGTTGAAATTGCTAGTGAGGCGGCAACAGCATGTGCATAAGTACACTCTTGGCCACTGTTAATGCAATGCGATTATGTAGATATTGTGGACACCAACGAATTAAGTTTGTTGCTGAACGAATTATGAACCCATTGCTGCGGATGATGTAAAAGATTGCATAACACCGGAATTATATGTTTTTTTGATGTGCGTTACAAATTGACGGTATCCATTTGGAAAAGCTGAAGACGACAATGTACCACATGTTGTAAAAGCTGTTGCAGAATGTGGTAAGACACCAGGAGTAGAGCGGCTGGAGCTTTATTCTTAACAATTATTAGTGTCCAGTGCTGTATGAGATTTTTTTGCAAAACAATCCAAAAACTGGTAGAAAAACACTTTTCAAAACAATTATCATGAATGCGTGTATGTAAACAATCAGCTGCTGCGTATGTATAAGTAAAAATAGTATGACATTTTGCGATGTTGTCAATTAAATTGCGGAGAAATAAACGCGGAATAGCTCCAAAATAGCTGTTTTCTTCGTTCGAAATGTATTGTCAACACTCTCATTTTTCAACGCGAAAGAATGGTTAAGTGAAGTTTTTTTCGTGCCAACAAACATAGTACCCACCTTTTGACCGAAAAAATCATAGCAAATTGAGTCGGAAAAAACTCCAGTACAAAACATAATTTTTATAATTTTTAACTCATTAGATTCAGGCAATATTCGGGAATTGGGCATTTAGGTTAAGTAAGTTGTTTTAAAATTTAGAGTATTTTGTGAAATTTCATGTGGACATCTGGGTTCAATTTTACACATTTTTTGTAAAATATTTTAGGCATTTTAGATAAATTCATAAAGCTAGCAAAAACTCCAAAGCAACATTCTTTTGTTAATTTTTTTAACTAATTGATATGTGGTATGGTGTATCACAAAATTCTTCGGAAAATCGTCTTGGTCGCACGCTTTCCTGTGGGAAGCTGCACCTCAGATTGGTTTTGGATGATATTAGGTGGCAGGCTTGGCAAGATTCCACGGAAAAAATGTATTTGTCCAGGATGGAAATCTGGTCACAATAATCTCTTGGAAAATCTAAAATTTGGGAATTTATCAAACTGATGTCTGGCAAAAAGAAAATTAAATTTGCATGGCCAGTTACCTTTACAATATTGGTGTAATTGATTTTGCTTAAATCAGCTCGTGATGAACTCTTCTCTACCCAGTTGAGAGTTCATGAAGTTTAGGGAGAACGCCTTTCCCAGTGAAAAAAGAAACCAGAAGCACTTTCGTTTCTAAAGGCAAGACAACTGGCTTTATTGACGAGTTACTTATAACTAACAACAAAAGAAAACTTAAAAACTATTGACACCAGGTCATATTCAAGAAATTCATGAGAAAAAGAGATACATATACTAGTAAAGTTAAAGCGAATTCAAAATCTTATCGATACTTCACATCATATGAAAAATCAAACCAATTCAATTAAAAAATATAGATGATAAAAAATAAAATATTAGAAATAGAATGATCTTACATATTGTTGAATTCGGGATTCAACATATTCCCCGACTCATTATTGGAATGGATCGCAGAGGCATCCTTCAATCACCACTCCAAATTCTGTATTTTGCACCTTCACGTGAGGGTATTTATCTAGAGGGGCTCTCTTACCCTTCAAGACCTTCCAGTACATGTCACGACCAATTACCCCGTGTATCGGCCCGAAGTCGTGAGGCATAGGGTGTGCCCACATATCACGGACGACACCGCTGGTTTCCAAAAGGAACGGTAGAAGTTGTCGATTTACGGAAGCTGGTATATCCATCTTAAATTCGTCAACCACCGCAAAATCTTGGAACCAAGACTTTCCCTTCTTGGTCTTAATTTTGAATACGCCATAGGGGACGTTTTTAACCCATTTAGCGCGATATGGTAGGGTTTCAACTATGTTGAAGCGGACATGGGACACTTTTACATTCGGATTTAGAGCCATTGTAACCGTGATGACTTTCCCTTTGCCTCTAAATCACATAGGACGACTGGAGCGATCACCATACAATTTGCCCCATGTGGTTTTTCGGTAGCCTGATACTCCATTGTTTTCCGTACCAGTTTTGAAGTTTGAGTCCCGACACCACTTACAACAACGGTATCCGGGCTCACTTCGATGACCTCGTCATTGGCTTCTTTACGCTTTATAGCTTCTAAAATTTCCAGTTTGTAGCCTTGTGCGATGTTGTAAAAGTTAACCGGCTTATTGGGGGCGAACTTGGCCAGGGAAGCAATGGGGTAGCCTTTCAAATCTTTTACGGTCGGATTCTCTGGCAATTCTTCCAAGGTGGAAGAGCTTGCATTTATGTCGTCATGATGAAGCATCGTGTGGTGACGGCGGCCACATATACTGCAACGATTTTGCGAGGTACACTCGACTCGCTTGTGCCAGTCAGTCAAGCAATTGAGGCAAAGATTACATTTTTTGGCAGCCTCTCGCCGTTCATCCGTTAACATCCATCTAAAGCTTGGGCATCTTTTAAAGAGATGGTTTCGATGACATAGTTGGCATCTGCCTTTGCGCTCCATTATCCTGGCGGGAAAGAAACAAAAAAAAAAAAGAGAAGAGGAAAAGAAACAAGTATATGTAATGAGTAATTAGTATTCTAAAAGTTGATCGTATGCAAGATATATTTAATTTGTGTTTTATTGTTTAGGGATATCAGTTTGTTGGGTTGGGAGAACACATAGTTTGACGATCGGACGCGTAATAATACCGTTTTGAGTTTTAATCTCTGCAACACGAACGTTATTGTCTTTGCCGCATATCACTCTCACGACACGACCGAGCCGCCATTCCGTCGGAGGCAAGTGATCGTCTTTTACGATTACGAAGTCGTTCTCTTTTAGGTTATTTCTTGTCGACTTCCATTTATATCTTCTCTGCAATTCGGTTATATATTCAGACTTCCACCTCTGGCTGAATATATGTTGTAAAGCTTGTAATCTTCTCCATCTGGATAAATACGACATATTTTCTCTTGGAGGATCTTCCGGGGCTTCCGGAGGAGCTGTTAACGGAGCACCACGCAAAAAATGTCCTGGTGTTAAAGGTAGTATTTCAGAAATGTTGTCTGTTAATGGTGATAACGGCCTGGAATTCATTATGGCTTCAATGCGAACTAATAACGTACTGAACTCCTCATACGTAAAGTTAAAGTTACTAGTCTGCTTCTTAAGGTGAGATTTCATTATCTTCACGGCAGATTCCCATAGCCCTCCCATGTGAGGTGCATATGGGGGTATAAAGGACCAAGCAAACCCTTGTATACCAAACTTATCAGTTAAACATTTTCCTGATGACTTTAAAAACATATGATGTGCCTGAAGCAGTTTATTACTCGCACCGACAAAATTCTTTCCATTGTCGGAAAACATTGTTTTCGGCAAACCTCTTCTGCCGGTGAACCGCGTAAAAGCTGCTAAGAAAGCCTCTGTGGACATATCTGAGCACACTTCCAAATGCACAGCTTTTGTCGAAAAACAAACAAAAACTGCGGCGTAACCTTTTATAACTTTTGCATTTCTCAAAGTTGACGTTTTGAGGTTGAATGGACCTGCGAAGTCCACTCCAGTGTAAGTGAAAGGTAGCGAGTAAGTTGCTCTTTCAGGTGGCAATGACGCCATCATTTGATTCTGAAATTTCCGTTTGAAAATAGTACAAGCCTTGCATGCTCTTATACATTTCCTTATTCCATTTTTAAGTCTAGTAATATAGAAACCTTGACGAATAGCTCTCAACATCACATTGTATTCGGCATGACATAGAATCTGATGTGTATAATTTATTAAAAGATACGCAAAATGTGATTTCTCTGGTATGATGACAGGATGTCTTTCATCATAACTCAATCCTGAATTTTCCAGACGCCCGCCAACTCTCATGACTCCATTCTTATCAAGAAAAGGAGCTAATGCACTTATGTTGCTTTTACTATTAACGAACTTATTCCGCAGTAGGTAATCATATTCATGGGTAAAATAAATTTGTTGAGCAATCATTATTAAACGATTTTTAGTTCTTTCGATTTCCTTAGTTGAAATATCAACACTCTTGGGACGACAATTAGATTTCTGAAATACTCGTAGAATATAACTCATAACACGTAAGGCACGAGCATATGATGAAAACCTCGAAATTAGACACTCAGTTGCAGTTACATGAAAGTTAGACGTTCTTTTGGTTTCAAGATCAGTTGGATCAAAAGTGCGCGGCTTTGGCCAAAGATTTTCGGGAGCTCGAATCCATGAAGGACCAGTCCACCATAGGCAGTTTTCAATCAGATCTTGTGGTAAGCTGCCACGGGTACCCAAATCTGCTGGGTTATCATCAGTTTTAATATGTTTCCAGTTTGCTATATTGGTAAATTGCTGAATCTCCGATACTCGATTTGCTACGAATGTTTTGAGTGTTTGGGGAGATTTTTGGAGCCATCCTAGCACTACCGATGAATCCGTCCATAAGTGTATTTGAAATTCGCAGGTCAAAGATTCAATCACAACTTTAACTAAATTGGTGAGTAACAATGCTCCACACAGCTCAAGTTTAGGTATTGTTGTTTTCTTAATCGGTGCAACTCTGGTTTTTGCGACCAGTAAGTTGCTGGAAATATTATCTGAATCGTCAATTCTCATGTATACGGCAGCACAATAGGCACGCTCCGACGCGTCGCAGAAGCCGTGGATCTGAACGCGTACACCAGGTGAAAAACATACCCATCTTGGTATTCTCAGATTTTGAAGACTCGGCAAACTCTCTCTAAACGAATTCCACTTTTCTAGTAAATGTGGTGAGACAGCTTCATCCCAATCGACATTGGATTCCCAAAGCTGCTGCATAAGTATTTTCGCTATGATGACGATTGGACCAAGCCAACCTAGCGGATCAAAAAGGCGTGCGATAACGGAAAGGATCTGTCGTTTCGTGACGATTGGAGAATCAATAATTGGGCCAACCACATAGTAAAAATTATCATATTTCGCATTCCAGCGAATGCCCAATGTTTTGACGGTGCTAGAATCGTCGAATTTTAAAAACTCTTCGTCGAGAAGATCCTCCCGGGCCACATCTTGTAATAAAAGTCTGTTGTTTGCCGTGATCTTCTTAAAAGGGAAAGATGCTGTTGACAAAATGTGCATAAGTTGTACCTGCTTCGCTTTTGCCTCCTTCAATGTGTATCCTCCCGACAGAATGTCATCGACGTAGACCTCATGTTTCAGAATGTCTGCAGCTTTTGGACTCGTTTCTGCACAATCATAACTCAACTGCTTCAATGTTCTTATGGCGAGAAACGGCGCGCAATTAATTCCAAATGTAACTGTCTTGAGCTCAAATGATTTAATTGCTTCATCAGAACGAGGTCGAAAAAGAATTCTCTGATAAGCTCGATCAGATTTATGTACCACGATCTGGCGGTACATTTTTTCTATGTCCCCTGTGAATACGAACTCATAATGTCGCCAGCGTAGAATAATTTTTACGATGTCTGTCTGGAGTATTGGACCAGGACACAAAACGTTGTTAAGAGAGTAACCACTACCGCTTTTCTTAGATCCATTAAAAACAACCCGCACTTTTGTTGTTTTACTCTCTGGTTTAACGACCGCATGGTGGGGTAAATAAAAACAGCTTTTCTTGACTTCAGAATTTTCAAAACATTTAACCTCTTCCATGTGGTCCAATTCAATGTATTCTCGTAAAACACGTTCATATTGGGCTTTCAATTCTGGCGTTTTACCTAACGTCTTCTCCATACGATGATATTGTGCAAGGGCCATATTTCGAGAAGGGCCCAGGTAAATTGTATCAGGAAAATCTTTACGGAATGGTAACCGCACAACATATCTCCCATCTGTTTGTCGATATGTTGTCTGACGATAGAATTCCTCGCAATATTCATCTTCCTCGGAGACTGATGTGGTTTCCTTAACTTCTTCGATTTCCCAAAATCGCTTAAGTTGAGCATTGAGAGCGGAATTCGCAGAATCAGTAACTAAAGTTGAAAACGTGTTAATTGTTGTCGTCGGTAAGGGGCCGGACAAATACCAGCCGAAATGTGACTCTCTGGCCTCTAATCCATTCTCACGATACGAAAGCACACCCTCCAAATTAATAAGTGGCAAAAAATCACTTCCAATAATCATGTCAATTGCCGCTGGTCTAAAAAAATTAGGATCTGCTAATTTTATATTTTTCAAATCTGGCAAAATTTCTATCCGAATTCGTCTAGAAGGTAAAAAATGCGAAAGTTTAGATACCACAATCGCTCGAATTCGAATTTTGAATTTTGCATCAGTCGATGTCAAATCTACAAAGCACTGATGACTCGAATTTCCAACAACAGTCCCTCCTAACCCTGAAATTTGTGTATGATGACAATCCGTTGGTAGAGAGAGACCTTGTTGTATCCGTTTTGTAATAAAACTTTTCTCGGATCCAGCATCCAGTAGGGCTCGTATTGTAAATATTTCTCCTGCATGGTCAATGTTAACAGTTGCTGTTGGCAAAATTGTCGTTCCCTCATGTTGAGAAAAATGTGTTTGCACTGACGAAGTTGTTGGATTTTCTGGTAAATTTGGTATAGGTTGGACATTTGAAGACGTCGACGACTGCTCCATTGACGATGATGGACTTCTGCGTGCCTGAGTAACATGTGATGAATTTCGATCTTTTGACTCAAGATGGAGTAGTGAATGATGTTTTTTGTTTTCGACTATCGTATATAATTTTGCAAAATAACAGCCATATAAATAAATTTGAAGTCAGCTTTCAAAATATATTTCCAAAATTTCTCGGTTGATGAATGTCCTCGCTTCACAGTAAAAATTTTTTAAAATTTAAATTGCCAATTTTGTAGCATATTCGTGCAAAACGACGAATTTTTATTTTTATCTGAACAATTCCACGCCAGACCATATCATTGTCCGAAATAATCTCATGATTTTGATTCAGAAATATCGTATAGATTATTCTTTAGTTATCGACAAACATTATTTAAATTTAAACAATCCTACACTCCAGAAAATTGGATTGTATATGCCATCCAAATCAATTCTATTTAACACTAAATAAATTTTTGATAACTTTCTTTACCACTAACTTCCATTTAAATTTTGAAAATGTTCATATATGTTATTTCAAAAAAAAATATATATATGTAATTGTAATTGTTCGTATTTAGTGCCAGTAATTGTTTTTCATGATTTAGTGATTTTTTATTATCCCGTACAATTCCCGATTCAATATTTCAGAAATATTAAATTTTAGTTGACAGTAGGTATTTTCGTTCAATTCTGAAGAAAAAAAAATCGCAACCTGCATACCCTATTTTTTCTCCTGGTAGGCAAACCCTATTTTTCTTCCAATGGGTATGACGTCACATCAACAACATTGACTACCCATATATGTATGTACGTGTGTATATATCAGCTTACCGCTTGCACCTTTGACTGCTTGCTGCTTGACGAAGAAAAAACACACAACGCCACAAACTCCAATATGTTGTTGTTGTTTCCCTAAAGAAGATCTTCTCCGTTTTGTCTATCAATATTTGGCCACCGAAGAATTCACGCACCGCAACTTAAATGTTGTTGTTGGTTTTTTTTTCTATTAGTGGTTCTTCGTTTTCGCACTTTCCTATGTTGTAGTTGTTGTTAAATTGTACGGTACTTTTAGGTTTTTTTCTTTCAAATATTTCTGACGAAATTCTTATTGGCATTAAATAAACACTCATTAGAAAAAAATTGAAACACTCACCCTTCAATTTAAACTTCTTTTCTTGTGTTTTCAATAATGCTCCTGCACAATGATGGTGCTTACTTTGCCGGCACACAATTGTTGTTGCACTTTTGTATTTCTTTTTAAATTGTCTCTACTGCGACTAAAATGTTTTATGTTTTTAACCACGACTGTCGCTACTTTTTAGCAAATATATTGTTACGTTTTTTATATTTAGGCGTTTTTAATTACCGGACAATTAAAACACAGTTCTTTTAAATAACGACAATCTACAATTTATTTACTATGACTTCACACTTTACGATTCGTTCACACTGAAGTTATTCGTTTGACGCTTTAATTAAGACTGCCTCGTTAGCAGCATGCGAGCGCTTTTATATATGACGGTGTGGCAATACGAGAACATTCTGGTAGCACTACAATATTCTGGCAACGCCAGAACATTCTTAGACAATGCTAGAAGGATCTACGATCATTAAGTTATTCGTCTGGTGGCTGCCAAACACATACACACTCACATAGATATATGCTCGCATTACTACAACAACAATGACAATAGACAATGAGATGAAATGAGAATGCAGAATAACAAAGCAAAGGGGTTGCTATTCTATGAGAGAGTAAGAACTAACATTTCGGTAAGCAAACAAAAGAACATAAAAGAAATTCAGGAAAATACTAGAAAATGAATAGATGATTCCAACAAGTGATAGCGAAATTTTATCGTTACAATTTGAAATTTTAAATTAACGGAAACTAATTTAAATAAACTTATATCTATAATTATCAAATTCGTAACACTGCCTCCCGCTTAAGCCTGTTCGTCCCGAACAGGCACAGAACCTGTTCCGTAAGGAGCCAATCGTTCCAGATGTACAACTTTCATCTTCGATCTAGGGCTGTCGTCCTTCTGAATCCGGTATACAACATCATTAATCTTCTTGATGACTTTGTATGGGCCTTCCCACTGTGTTTGCAGTTTAGGACACAATCCTTTCTTTCGTTGCGGGTTAAATAGCAGAACCAATTCTTCTTCTTGGAAGCCCTCAGTATTTACAGCACGATCGTATCTCGCCTTCATTCTGTTGCTGACCATTTTTATTTTGTTGCGCACTGATTCGTGAACTTCACCGAAAGTGTTTGGGATGTCGTTTCTGTTTTCTTCCATGGCGAGCTCATTAGGTTTAGCGCCGAATATCAGATCTCCAGGCAACTTCAACTCAGTTCCGAATAGAACATTGGCCGGTGTTCGAGAGGTGGAATCATGAATGGCGGATCTATACGACAGCAAAAACTTTGGTATATGCTCGTCCCAGTCCCTCTGGCCGTTGTCCACCACTTTTCGAAGATGTTCCTCCAGGGTGCGATTAAACCTTTCTACCATGCCGTCGGATTGTGGATGTAATGGCGTAGTCCTCGTTTTCTTGATACCAAGGGATTCACACATCTCTTTGAATATGGCCGATTCAAAATTTCTTCCCTGGTCTGAGTGAATCTCGGACGGCACACCGTAGCGACATATCCAGTTTTTGTTGACCACATCCACAATCGTTTTTGCCTCTTGGTTTGGAATTGCATACACCTCCGGCCATTTGCTGAAGTAATCCATGACCACAAGGACATAACGGTTTCCAGAATCACTTACTGGGAAAGGGCCTGCCACGTCCATTGCTATTCTTTCAAACGGGGCTCCTGGTCTATATTCTTGCATAGGACCTCGAATTTTCCTTGTTGGACCTTTCGCCTTCATGCACTTCTCGCAATTGGCTACCCATTCAGCAATTGATTTCTGGCATCCAACCCAGTAGAATCGTTGCTTCACTTTCTCGGCGGTTTTGGTTATTCCCAGATGACCTCCACTGGGACCATTATGGAACTCCGCCAAAACGTCTCTTATTTTGGAATCTGGAACGATGATCAAATTTCGGCTGCTCTTGCCATCTTCGCTTTCCCATTTACGTTGCAGGGATCCATTGACTAGAACTAAACTATCCCATTGAGCCCAGTATGATTTCATAAGTGGACTTTCGGCTGCTATGTCTTTCTTACTGGGCTTCTTGTTCTCTTCCTTTGCTGAAATAATTTTGTTCAAAATGGGATCTTTACGCTGTTCTGTTGGCCAGTCCACTCCAGATTCGATGTGTAACAGCCGAATATCAACAATCTCCTCCTTATGTTCAGCTTTCGAGCAGTGCTTGCATTCTATACTGCAAGGTCGACGTGACAAAGCGTCAGCGTTACCGTGTTTTCCACCTTTTCTATGCTCGATACTGAAATCATAGCTTTGGAGCCTCTCGATCCAACGTGCCAGTTGAGCTTCCGGATTCTTGAATTGGAGCAACCATCGTAGAGCTGAGTGATCAGTCCTGAGCAAGAAGTGTTGTCCATACAAATATTTATGATAATGTTTTACACCCTCTATGACGGCTAGCAGCTCTCGTCGCGTTACACAGTAGTTCTTTTCGGGCTTGGACAACGTTCGGCTGAAATATCCGATGACCTTCTCCTTGCCGTCTATCTGTTGGGATAGCACACCTCCAATACCATGCGCGCTAGCATCTGTATCCAAAACAAATTTTTCGCCCGGAATAGGATACGCTAGAACAGGAGCTGAACATAAAAGTTCTTTTAAATGTTGGAATGAATCCTCCTGTTCGTCGCTCCACTGGAACTTCTGACCTTTTTGCGTCAATGTATGGAGACTAGCGGCGATGCTGGCGAAGTTTGGGACGAATCGTCGGTAATATGTACATAACCCAAGGAAACTTCTTAATTCGTGGAGATTTCGGGGTCGTGGCCAATCTCTGACAGCTTGGATTTTGTCTTCATCGGTGGATATGCCCTCTGCAGTCACATGATGACCCAGGTATTTAACTTCCCGCTGGAAAAGGGAGCATTTCTTTGCGTTAAGGCGTAGACCAGCGGCTGACAATTGCTGGATAACGTCTTTCAAGTTCTTAAGGTGCTCGTCAAATGTTTTGCCCATCACTATGATGTCGTCCAAGTATATCAAGCACGACTTCCAGTGCAACCCCTTCAGTACACGCTCCATCAATCTTTCGAAGGTAGCCGGAGCGTTGCAGAGCCCGAACGGCATTACATTGAATTGCCAGAGACCGCCATTAACGCCAAAAGCCGTCTTTTCCTTGTCTTTCTCGGCGATCTCTACTTGCCAATATCCACTCTGCAAATCAAGCGTAGAAAACCATGTTGTTCCGGCTAGTGTGTCCAACGTGTCATCAATGCGTGGAAGCGGATAACTGTCCTTTTTGGTGACATCATTCAGTTTTCTGTAGTCCACGCAGAATCGGGTACTTCCATCTTTCTTTTTGACCAGCACAACTGGGGAACACCAAGGACTTGATGATGGCTCGATCACTCCACTCTCCGCCATTTCCTTTATGAGCTTTTGAACTTCGCCTCTTTTTGCCAGGGGAACACTTCGTGGTGCCTGTTTTATGGGCCTTTCTTCTGCGGTTTTAATTTCATGTTTCACTACAGATGTTCTTCCTTGATTTCCCTTTTCAGAAGCAAAAGCAGAGGCGTTTTTCCACAACAATTGCTTGGCTTTATTTCTCTCTGACGGCGATAGATGACGTGTCCAAGCCTCGAAATACCCTTCTAAGTGTTTTCTCACTGCTCCATGTGTCTTTGATGAGTTGCCTTCCAAATTGACTATTGCCTCGGCTGGTGTACATTTTCCAATATCAGAAAATTTTACAATTTGCTCATGATTGTCAGACAAGTTCAAGACCCGAACTGGTATTAGTCTCTCTTCGTTCGGTGTTACCAGGGCATTTGCTATCAAGATGTTGTTGCTTTTGTTTTCTGCTGGTTCAACAACCCACAATTGGCCGACTTCACAATCTCCATTCATAGAAACCCATATAATTGCTTCGGCATTCGGTGGTATAGACTCTGACTGGCACGTTGTCAAACGTCTGACAGGTGTATTCTCGTCGTATCCCACGTTTACCGTTATTTCGGCATCGCACCATGTCATTACACGACGCTTCATATCCAGATTGAGGCCAAAAGCAATCATGAAATCCGCTCCAATTATAACTTCGTCTACTATATCGGCCACAATGAAATCATAAGTAACGGATTTGTTAGCAATAGTTAATTTTACGGCGACCTTTCCATATACGGTTGCGGGTTCCCCTGTAGCCGTGCGTAGCTTGACTCCAATCAGTGGTGTAACTTTTCCTTTTACTAAATCAGATCTAATGATAGACTTTGATGCACCAGTATCCAACGTCAAAGTACGCTTGTCGCCATTAATAACACCCGCAATAGTTAAATTGTTATTTTTCTGTTGAACTATTGCTATGGAGATGGTGGGGCCATCGTCTGTGGGAGCCAGCTCTTGCCCCGCTGAACTAGCTCGATTTAGTTTAAAGGTGACTCACTTGACTGTGGGGTCACCTTCTTATGGCTATTGTTTAATGGAGATGGTGATGTGGACCTTGACCGTTTGCGTCGTGCTTTGCATTCTCGAGCTAGATGTCCCGGCTTATCACAGTTATAGCATTTGATCCGGGATTTATTTGCCTCTTGCTTCATTTCTTGCATTGCCTGCTTCATGGCCTCTTTCATCGACTCAATAACGGACTTTGGTTCGTCACACTCTGTCTCTACTTTACGTACCTTGTGAATTTGAGGCCGCGCTAGCAATCTTGCAGTCTCTTGTGCAAGTGCGAATGTAACTGTTTCAGCGAATGTAGCCTTTTGTGACGCATATGTTGCACATTTTATATCTGGGTCTCGAATTCCATTGACGAAGGTCTCAATCTTGATGCGGTCCACAAGAGGATGACTCTCACCTGGGTATGTCAAAAGCACTAGCCGCTCAACTTCTGTTGCGAAATCTTGTAGGGTTTCGTTCGATTTCTGGATTCTTCCTCTCAATTCCATTCTGAAGATGTCCTGCTTATGCTCTCCGCCATACTTGCGTTGGAGTGCCGCTATTACTTCATTATAGTTATTTCTAGAAGCAGCGGGAATGCTTTGTATCACATCAGCAGCATTGCCCTTTAATGCCAATAGAAGTTCAATTGCTTTATCATCGTCATTCCACAAATTTCTACAAGCAACCATTTCGAATTGGAATTTGAAGACATCAAATGACGTTGAGCCATCGAAAACAGGAGTTTTGATTTTTGAGCCCTCGATGACGCGCACTGGACCACCTTTAATTTCCAGCTCTGACATTTTTTTCTCGATGTGCAGAAACTTCTCATCATGAACCATAATTTTCTCATCCACAGAAAGAACTTTCTTATCCAATTCCACAATTTGATTTTCTATATGGTCCACACGTTTTTCCATGCCTTCAGAAATTTGTTGTAGTTTTTCATTGAGAATTCTAGAATTTTCGTCCATCTTTTTTGAATTTTCGTCGAATTTTTCTTCCAATTTTCTAGAATTCTCATCCATGATTTTTCTAGAATTTTCGTCGAATTTTTCTTCCATTTTTCTAGAATTTGCTTCCATCATTTTGCTCAAAACATTGAGCATTGATGTGTAATCCACAACACTCGAAGCCACAGATGGAGTTTCTACACTGCTTGTATTGGCGAGTATTGATTCATCAATGTCTTCCTTATAATCAAACTCATGCGTCGCAATGTCCATATTACGCCGTTCAAACTCTTCCAGTAGACGCTTTTGAAGCTGGGCCTTATTGCCTGTTGTCGGCAGCTCCTCAATTCCTCAATTCCTTTTTTAAGTCTTCCACTCGAAGCTCATTAAACTTCATTGTAGATTTTTTTTCGTTATCCCACTTCTGACACCAATTGTTACGTTTTTTATATTTAGGCGTTTTTAATTACCGGACAATTAAAACACAGTTCTTTTAAATAACGACAATCTACAATTTATTTACTATGACTTCACACTTTACGATTCGTTCACACTGAAGTTATTCGTTTGACGCTTTAATTAAGACTGCCTCGTTAGCAGCATGCGAGCGCTTTTATATATGACGGTGTGGCAATACGAGAACATTCTGGTAGCACTACAATATTCTGGCAACGCCAGAACATTCTTAGACAATGCTAGAAGGATCTACGATCATTAAGTTATTCGTCTGGTGGCTGCCAAACACATACACACTCACATAGATATATGCTCGCATTACTACAACAACAATGACAATAGACAATGAGATGAAATGAGAATGCAGAATAACAAAGCAAAGGGGTTGCTATTCTATGAGAGAGTAAGAACTAACATTTCGGTAAGCAAACAAAAGAACATAAAAGAAATTCAGGAAAATACTAGAAAATGAATAGATGATTCCAACAAGTGATAGCGAAATTTTATCGTTACAATTTGAAATTTTAAATTAACGGAAACTAATTTAAATAAACTTATATCTATAATTATCAAATTCGTAACAATATTGAAACAATTTTTCACTTTATAGTCCACTTTGATTTCTATAATTTATATTAAACTTTGAACTTCTTTTGCAACACATGAAAATTATTCGGTCAACGTTACCGGCACTTGATCACTTTTAATTTCCTCTTCTTGGTTCATTTGTCTTTGCCGATGGCGAGAACGAGAGAGCGGCGTTGAAGTTTGACATATGAGCTATGTTCTGTAAAAATGTTGCTACTTTCGCGTTTTTTCAGTTTTGATTCTAGTTGCTATTCACATGAACAGTTTAAGAGAGTGATGTTTTTTAATGTTGTTCTCTTTAACAGAAAATAAATGATATCAAATTATGGAACGGCAAAGAATGATTTTCAATTTATTTGTTTCGCCCATAATATTAGGGTGATATCAAAAACAGTTTTTTCAATTGTTATATAAATTTTAGTTTATGAAATTGTTCTCGTATATAATTTGTTTTTCCACTTTTGTTCGTATTATTCGAGTTCCAACTTTTTTAACGGTTTTTTATGCTTTTTTCAATATTAACACTTATTTATATGTTCATTTGCGGTACCGTTTTAAAATTTTTTCAGTTTCTTTCTTTCAATTTTTGGATTTTTTCCTTTTGAACACTTTCTTCTAGTTTTTTATTTGCTTGCAAAGATCACACTTTAAGAAACCAACTACCACCACACATACCTGCTCTAATCCCTTACTCTTTTCGAGCTTTGGATACCCTTGGAGCACTGATGATTGGTTGTCGTCTTCTAGCTTGCACTCCTCCACTCGTAGGATGCCCGCTGCCAGCAGACCACAAATTTCGATGCAAGCTTCTAAGATGGAAACCCAACTTTTTCCTTTTTGATGATGTGTTGAACAACACTTTTTCCTTTGTGTTTTATATTCACACATATGTAGACTCTTTCTACACTGCTTCGATGATGGAAAGCTCGGTCTTTTTGAAAATTTGTTGATATCAAAAAGATACTGGTACACATCTAGTCTCAAATCCAATTTGAGACGTTTTTCCGAAGGACCATATGATGATATGGCTCGAAGGACCATATGATGAACTCTTCTCTACCCAGTTGAGAGTTCATGAAGTTTAGGGAGAACGCCTTTCCCAGTGAAAAAAGAAACCAGAAGCACTTTCGTTTCTAAAGGCAAGACAACTGGCTTTATTGACGAGTTACTTATAACTAACAACAAAAGAAAACTTAAAAACTATTGACACCAGGTCATATTCAAGAAATTCATGAGAAAAAGAGATACATATACTAGTAAAGTTAAAGCGAATTCAAAATCTTATCGATACTTCACATCATATGAAAAATCAAACCAATTCAATTAAAAAATATAGATGATAAAAAATAAAATATTAGAAATAGAATGATCTTACATATTGTTGAATTCGGGATTCAACAGCTCGAAAAAATGAACTTTTTAAATATTCCAAAATCACTTTGATTATTCAGAAAATTTTAAAAATTTTTGCGGGCTACTTAATGATTTGACCTATATGGTTTGAGATCTTACAGGAAATAGACTGTTCTCTTAGAGTTTCTGATTTTTGTCAATTTCTGTATGCCTCTCTACTTTTAAGGCCAACGAAGAAATTGTCAAAATGACATATCAGTCGGGAGAGATTTTTGAGTTGCCAATTTCAGAATCATTTTGGCCAAGCAAATGTATCTTACCAATATATAATCTAATTAAAAATTTGGGCTCAGAAATGGCTATGAATATTGATCAGACTAGAAATTAAATAATCAATTTCTGGCAAAAGAAAAAATTTGGTCTCGAATTTGATATTTCAAGTATCATCCGCGACACAAACCGTCCAGATAGTATCCCCTGTGCATACGCTCCCAGGTGGCGTAAATGAATAATTGAATGAAGAATAAAAAAACAGCTGGCACAGTCGGTGATGAGAGAACCAGAGAGATGAGGGAGAGTCTTGTTTTTAGTTTTTTCTTTTTTTTCAAATCGATGATTCTATCAAAACCCATTGCCCCATAGCAAATATAAAGAATACCAAATCTTAATGACTTGTTTTCTTTCGGTTCATACTTTTTCATTCATGCTTGGGAAGTATACCCAAATGGTGAAAATGGATTTCCATAAAAAAACGCAAATAAACTTTATAGAAGTTTATACGAATGCTTTCATTCATTACTGAAGTAATTTGAAAAGAAAAAAATCAACTCAAGCCAATGTGCCAAGGAATTATTTTTTTGGAAAAAACATTTCCTAATGGGAAAACAAATGTATGTGTAGACGTCCACTACAAAACCAGATAATTAACTTAGATATTCTAAAGTTAATTAGATGGAAAAAGGACTTTTATGTCCGAATATCCTTTCCATGATATGTCCCAGTCGTTTTCCCTTCAAAATCTTCCAAGACATAGTAATGTTTTCCTAACTTCTCCCTTACTTTAGCCTTCACAAAAACAGGAGCCAGCTTTGCATTGAAGGATTTCTCAAAACTGCTTTGAGCGAAATTCCTTCGATAAATTGTTGGGGTCTTGTTGGGGTCTTCCGATATTAAATTGTTGGGGTCTTGTCCGAAGGTTATAGGAGGATTGGTTTCTGTCGTAAGCCTCTTTAATGTGCTTTCCGAGATTTTGTCGGATCAGCTGTAAATGATCATCTTTTGCTAATAGTGCAGGCGTGGACTCATTAAGAAGGTTTAATTTTTTAGCAAGTCATATGACGAAGCGTGGGTCACCATATCGAACCCAAAGAGGGCGTGATATGGAGAACACTTAATTGATTGATGAAATGCGTTTCGGAGGGCACAGCTTATGTGGCTCAGTTTATCATCCCACACCCAGAAAAAAGTGCCTTCGAAACTAAAGGAAAAAAATTTCATCAATATAGTTTATCCATTTTATTTCCATTAAGGTAAATTTTTGTGAAAAATAATAAAATTTACTCGTTTCAGTAAAAAAAAAATCCTAAACTGTAAGCAGTTAGGAATAGTTTATTAACTAGAATAAGGCATGGAATTTTACTCATACTATTTTCTTCGCTGGGTATAAGAATTTACTACTGAAAAAGAAAATTTTATTCACCGATAACAAAGCATTCGTAAAAATAAACAAAAATCGAACTAAAACCAAGTTTCCTCAAAATTAGTAAAATTTCTTATAAAATGATAATTGCGACTTCCTTTATAATAGAAAGTTTTTCATACATACGAACAACACTTGGCATAGAAAAATATTTTAGTTCATTCGTACTAAGAAGTATGCAATCCTTTCAAAACTTAAGGAAACACACTTGTTAGAATATAGGAAATTTTCCTAAATTTCTATTGTCTACCTGTAATCGATACCTGTCATCGTAATCGATGTGTTTGCGCGTGGGTGTAGTCGATATATTTGCGCGTCGGTTGTTTTTTTAGTTGGAATCGCGTTGTTTTGGTATACGGAGAGATTGTTAAAAAATAATATGGTAAAATAATATAATAAATAACAAATAAAATATATAAAATGTTTGTTATTTTAAATTAGTGAGAAAAATTTTCGTTTTTTTAAATAAATCTATCAATGTTCGTGATAGTGTATAAAGAAAGAAAACACCAGCAGAATAACAACCCTTTCATTTGTCTTCATTTTGGAATCTTCAATTATCAGGTAATATTCAGTGTCGCTAACCTTTTGCAACAAAAATGTTTTATGATTTTTTATATTTGTAGGTATTGAAATTGTAAAAGGAGGACAAAATCGTTAGGCAGCAACTTGTTAAAAGTGAAAAGCACAAGAAGAAGAAAAAGTGCGTTTTACAGTTGATAATATCACACGGAAATTGGAAATAGTGGAATAATAAACTAATATTTCAAAGAGATTCGATGCTGTTGATTCTTAATAAATATATTCAATATATTAATAAAACATGTCTTTTATTGAAGATAAAATTGCTTATAGAAATAAATAAAATTGTATTTAAAAACGAAGGTAAGCAGTTCTAATTATGAAGTAAAAGTTTTACCACAAATGTGTAAGATTTGTCGAAATGAATGAAAAAATTTCAATAAAATCATTCCATATATGAATTCAAATTAGTTAAATTTTTTCATTCTGTAGTATAATGGTATATAAATATAGGAAAATGTTAACTAATATATGGAATGCATTATTCCTAATTTCTACGAAAATCGCATCGTTCAAACAAATAAAAATGTCTTTGGCGCTATACGAAGTTCAACTTTCTTCACAATGAGTTCATTTTAACTTAAAGAAGGGGTCACTTTTTTCTGGGTGCATTCCTTGCGGTTACCCTTAAGGTACGATCTAATACCAGCAATGAAGGATCGGTTTACCCGCTCCGACGCATTTGATTGCGGTGAGTAAAGAGCCGTATATATATATATGCTTAACACCATACATAGTCAAAAAAGAGTTCAGCTCGTTTGACCGAAATTGACTTCCATTGTCGCTAACAATACACTCAGGCACACCATAGACATGGAAAATGTGCTTCAAGAGGAAATCTTGGATAGGAGATGTATTAAATTTTCGAAGCGGACAAAGCCAGTGAAATTTAGTCAGATGGTCTAGGACTATGAGAATTCCGATATAACCGGACTTACTCCTAGGGTATGGGCCTAAAATGTCCACGTATAAACGTTGAAATGGCCGCAAGGTTTCAGGCAATGTACTAATTGGAGGTCTCATAACCATATTTGGTGATTTTGTTGTCTTACAGACTTCACAATCACGAATGTAGTCTCGCACATCGCGTACCATACCTGGCCAAAAGAATGTTCGCCTTAAAACGTCCAAAGTTTTGGCCATACCACCATGGGCACATTCTGGCACATCATGTGACTTGGAAATTGTTTCCGTTTGCAAACTCGTTGGAATCCAAAGATTCCAGCTTTGTTGCTCCTGTGGCTCTTCTCCAGAGTAGGGTTCTGTACGATAGTACACATATTTGTCCACTACTTTTACATCAGGGTACTTGTTCTGGTTCTTAACCACCATATCCCTTAAGTCTATGTAATCAGGGTCGTCAAAAGCGGGTGAATTGAAGTCGACGCCTGGGTCAACTATCTCTAATGACGAAATGTCATCCATAGGTATTCTAGAGAGGGCGTCAGGAACTACGTGGTCCTTGCCTTTTCTATGGCTAATGTAAATTTGTAGGGTTGTAACTTGAATACCCAACGGGCCAACCTGTCGCTGAGATCAGGCTGCCGCATTAGCCACAGAAGGCTTGAATGGTCTGTGACCACTTCAAATTCTTGAAGTTCAAGATAGCATCTGAACTTCTTAATAGCTTCTAGAGCAGCTAAACACTCACGCTCCGTAACACTGTAGTTACGTTGCGCGGTGTTTAACTTCTTGCTCATGAAAGCTATTGGACGCTCATTCCCCCCATCATCCATCTGCACAAGGACTGCGCCGACGACAAAGTCGCTTGCGTCACAGTGGAGATAAAACTTACGAGTAAAGTCAGGGTTACTCAACACTGGGGCTGTCGTCAGCAAGGACTTAACTCTCTCAAATGCCACTTGAGCCTCGTCTGTCCGTTTGAATTTTCTTTTCGTGGATAGCACCTCGGTTATGGGAAAAGTTTCGGTTGAAAAATTTGGAAGAAACCGGCGATACCAACCAGCAAGGCCAAGAAAACCACGAACTTGTTTTAAGTTCTTGGACACTGGCCAGTTGGTAATCGCGGTTATCTTCTCGGGGTCTGTCGTAATTCCCCCATTAAGGTAGGTACTATGTTCGGTTTCCGAAGCGAAATCCCATACAAAACCAAAAATGCGAAAAACTACCGAAATATTTTTTCATTTGTGGTACTTTGTTTTTTTCGAGTTGAAAAACTGACATAAAGTGCATAGTACCTAATTAGGTCGGCTTTAAATCCTTCCATATGTTGAGATTAGTTAGTTTCAAAACATGGCGCCATTTGTAATGTGAATTAAGAAATAATTGATTTATTCAAATGATTTGTGTTAAATTAGAATACAAAAGTGGTTCGCGTTGTTATTTAAAAATGCAATTAGATTGACGAAATAAAAATAACGGAGTGCTATATGTATATAACATATATAACAGCATCTGGTTCTGTAGCCGTTTCTGCCACAGTAGCATCTGCCCTCACATCCCTGACACCCACAATTGCAGCCACTACATCAGCTACAGTGAACAACTCCAACATAGCACCCTCAACACCTGCCACGACCACAGTGGCTGTGACCGCAAATATTGTATTGCAACAACCAAATACAACGGCCGCCC
This sequence comes from Haematobia irritans, assembly GCF_050003625.1. Taxonomy (NCBI): domain Eukaryota; kingdom Metazoa; phylum Arthropoda; class Insecta; order Diptera; family Muscidae; genus Haematobia; species Haematobia irritans. Next base: position 108,930,121 of record NC_134397.1, on the reverse strand, counting down.
AAGTAGTGAGTGGTCCCATTGGGGTGGCAGCAAATACTACTCCAACATTAGCCACTATTACTAATTCTTCAAATGCAATATCGACTGTTGCTGCCGTTAGTAATACAAATGCAATACTAATGCAATGGTGGTTTCACAATCATCCACAATAGTATCACCAGCAGCTGGATCGAATATTGTTGTTCCCACCACTACAATGGCTTTAGCAGGAGCTACCGTGGGACTTAAGTCTGGTCCAGATATTACAATGACATTGAACCGTATAAATACGGCAGAGAATGAAGTTGATGTGGAGGAATGTTTACCAGGTGATGTTGTTAAATTGGATTTTGCTGGCGAAGAAGTGGCTGGGTGAAATTTTACCCCTAAGGAATGTCTTCTAGGAGTTTCCAATCGGCGACCGGTGCCCGTTGAAAACTCCGCCTATTACAACAGTACCATCATCGCTTCAGCCATCAGCAACAATAGCATTCCACCAGCGTCATATTGTAGAGATACAACAGGCCACCATTTATCATCATCCCCTGCTAATTTAGAATTGACTAATGTTATGCAACATAATGTTTGCACAGAACACGAAGAAGTAGAAGAAGCTAATTGTCATAATACTGCAGATGTAATCGATGAAGATTTCTTTTTTAAAATATGCTTAAAAACGATTTCGTCTTATCTCTGTAAACCCAGTGCTTCTACATTCAACACCCATTTTTTTACAAAGAAATGAATCGTATATTTTTTTATTATTTTACCGCTCCTCGTAATTGCTCCCTTTTCTATTTGTTAAGCGAGCTCGTTTTTTGTGTGTAAGAGGCGTAAATGAATGAGAACTGAACAAAAGAAATGTTAATGCAATTTTAATTTTTAATGGAAACAACATGAAAGCTAAATATGAGAAATGATAATTAAAAATTTTTAAATATAACAATATTAATGAAAGAAAGCTGATAATCCAGAAAAGAAAACATTGTGTTCTAGGGTCTTTAATTAGTGTATAAATGTACAAATTAATAAAAACTCATAATAAAATTATAATCGAACTTGTCTTATTTTTATATACCGGGGTATAGGTAATTGGGTGGTCTTATACGTTTTATACTTTTTTAATATAAAATTAGTAAATTTTTCTGAACAAAGTTATATCCAAAATAAATGTTTATAGCAAATAAATCAATAATTTTTATTTAAGTAGCAATGATGTATTCATCATTTGTCCAAAATGATTGCGATAGGCTGGAATGAAACGATTTAATTTCGTTGTGGCTTTTAAATTTCAGTTAGCGGCATTCTTGCATTTTATCAATTCAAAACACTGGTTGAATTTCATAACGTGACTGAAATAGTTATTGGAACTTATACATTGGGAGAGTATAACATCCTTCAGTAAACCAGCCAATTGCTTCTTGTATTAATTTCAGTCAACGAAGAGTCTGGTATAGAACACTAACATCCCTTTGTGACGAAATATAAGTCGGGAACAGTGACTTTGGCTTAGGAACTACCCTTGAACTTGAGTTATGGGCTTAAGTTGGTTGTTCCCCCCGATGTAACAACATTGGCAAATGAAATGGCATTATTATCCTTTGTGGGAACCGTGGTGGTGACCACTGGATTTGAAATTGCTAGTGAGGCGGCAACAGCATGGTATTGCAATGCGATTGTGTAGATATTGTGGACACCAACGAATTAAGTTTGTTGATGAATGAGTCCATTGCTGCTCATGATGTAAAAGTTAGCATAACACCGGAATTATATGTTTTTTTGATGTGCGTTACAAATTGACGGTATCCATTTGGAAAAGCTGAAGAAGACAATGTACCACATGTTGTAAAAGCTGTTGCAGAATGTGGTAAGACACCAGGGGTAGAGCGGCTGGAGCTTTATTCTTAACAATTATTAGTGTCCAGTGCTGTATGAGATTTTTTTGCAAAACAATCCAAAAACTGGTAGAAAAACACTTTTCTTTTTTTTTTTTTTTTTTTTTCCGTATTTATTGTTGTTCCGGAGAAGTGACCGTATCTCCGAGAAATAATTAAAAACACTTTTCAAAACAATTATCATGAATGCGTGTATGTAAACAATCAGCTGCTGCGTATGTATAAGTAAAAATAGTATAACATTTGGCGATGTTGTCAATTAAATTGCGGAGAAATAAACGTGGAATAGCTCCAAAATAGCTGTTTTCTTCATTCGAAATGTATTGTCAACACTCTCATTTTTCAACGCGAAAGAATGGTTAAGTGAAGTTTTTTTCGTGCCAACAAACATAGTACCCACCTTTACCAATAACATAACCGAGATAACTAACTTTGGTGACACAAAATTTGCTTTTAGAGACATTAAGCGTGAGATTAGCCTTTCTAAATTGAGCTGAAATCCTCATCAAAATACCCAAATGATCTTCGAAATTCTCCGATACAATGACGAGATCGTCTAAGTATCCAAATACCGAATGACGAAGATCGGGAGGTATAAGTGCATCCATCAGGCACATCGTTTGAGGGGCGTTGCACAGCCCGAACGGCATTACCACGAATTGATATAAAGGCCGTCCGGGTACTGTGAATGCCGTCAAATGTTTCGACTTCTCCTCAAGGCCAATTTGCCAGAAGGCATCTTTCAAGTCCAAAGCCGTATTCAGGGGGGGATGAGGGGGATCAACCCCCCCCCCCCGAAATTAATGAATATTTTTATATAAATAAATGTATATTTATAGCTGCATAGAAAAATCTTATCGAAGATGTTGAAGAAAAGCTGAAGGTTTTATTTTGAAAAACGCTTACCTATAAAACTTGCACAAATCATAGAATACTAGTTGAAAAGTCCGTCAAACGACGGCCGAAAAAACAAATTGTTTTTGTTCTCGCACCACAAATTTCATTTTTGGAAAATGTCTTTCTGCTTTTTATTTGTGTTTGTTGTTCTTTTTGTGAACATGACTCGCTTTGTTTAGCCATAGCAACAACAACGAAATAGCCAAACACACATGTGTAAATGAAATGGCGCAAAACCTGCGAAAAGAACCTGCCTAATTCAGCGATGGAAGCACTTGGAGAGTGCAATAAAGAGATATTTCCAAACGTGCATATTCTTTTAAAACTTTTGGTCAATTTGCCAGTTACTCAGGGATGAAAAATACAATTTTTAAGAAAGTACAAAAAAGGTATTTTTTGAGCGGAAAGGTACTTTGTACAAAAATTTCACTGGAAAATTATTGTCAAGAGACTAAATTTTAAAGAAAATAAAATTTTGACAAAATTTTCTATATAAATAAAATTTTGCAAAAATTTTCTATAGAAATAAAATTTTGCAAAAAAAATCTGTAGAAAAAAAATGTTGCAAAATTTTTTCTATAGAAATAAATTTTTGCAAAAATTTCCTATAGAAATAAAATTTTTACAAAATTTTCAATTGAAATAAAATTTTGACAACATTTTCTACCGAAATAAAAAATCGATAATATAGAATCGCATTCTTTTTTCGACTAAAACGTTCTTGAAGATCAATAAAATCCTGTTTTTGACTATGTCTTTTAGAAAATCGAGATTTTCTTCCTACATGAACATGTCTGTTTTGCCATATTTGTAAAAGACTATTAGCAGATAAGGTTGATAAAGACTTTCTCAAAATATTAAAATATTTTGTCAAAGATATTGTACCATAAATCCGATATCGACTCAAAAATGTCTACACAAAAGGTACTAAATCATTCGCGGGGGTACTACGGTACTAACCGGGTTGAAAAAGTATTGAAAAAGTACTATAGTACTGCATTTTCCCAGCAGTTACTACGTACTCATCCGAACTTTCATTTTCAACAATGAAGAGATTAAAGACGTATCTTAGAAATTCGACTAGCGAGAGTAGACTCAATGGATTGGCATTAATGTCGGTTCATCGCCGAATAAATGTGCCGACTGAAGAAGTCATTGATTTATTTGCTGCCCAAAAAGCCCGTCGGCTCAATTTAATATTGTAAAAATATTGTACACATACCTATGCATAAATAAAATTATCTACACATGAGATTATATGAATATTTTTTTTAAGTTAAATATCAACAGCGCCTAACAAATTCTGTAGGAGATTAAAAGACTTCCAAAAGTCGATTCCTAAAATTAAATTTTGAGCAATTGAAGGGACAATGTATAATTTAAGATCCTTGGTGATATTTCTGAATGTTACATTCACCATAATCCATCCAAGAACATTCTGTTTCTTACCATCCGCAGTATTGACGGAGGATTTAAAACTGACAAAGTTAGGACATTTCGAAAAATCATTTTGAGCCAATCTCCCACCAAAACAGCTCACATTTGCACCAGTATCCAAGAGTCCATACTCGTGAAAATCTAAAAAGGATACTTTAGCGTAGTACCGCATGTCTTTTGGATTGGAAATTATCGTTGAAATTTGTATCTTACGACACAATTTACGCATTTTGCAAAATCTCCGAAGGCGAATTGTTGATCTCTTCGGTTTCTTAAAATTGATGATTTCAGAGACATTGAAAATTTCATTTCTTTTTTAATGTATAATTCCCACCTCTTATGAAGTGGTAATCTAGGAAAGATTATCTTTTCTCAGAATCTACATTATGTTTACAATCTCTTTCCAAAATAGTGAACTTAGAAGAGTCATAATTTGTTTTATAAGTGTGGTTGTCAGAGCCGGGTATGTTAAAGTTGGTATTTACCAAATTATCTGTCACATCTAGGGCAAGCGATTGTTCTCCGGAGGAGGATTCTACCTCAAGTTTTTTGAAGCCTGATTACGGGCTTTACATTGGGTACAATTTGGTTTATATATATTTTTAAGGCTGCAACCATAACAAAATATGGTACGATCTTGCAAACAGTCCTGCCAATGATGGTCAGGTCTATCGCAATTCCAACATTTCGAAGAAACGTCCGGTTTTGAGACAGCGTCAATCAATGCTATGGGTTCTGAATCGGTCAGTATTTCCTGATCGATCTCAGCTACATGTCTGCGTTGCGGAAAATTTGAATTAACATTACGTTGAGCTAATGTTCGACGGACATGTTCGTCATTCCAAAGATTTTCCCGCATCTGAACCAGCTTACGTAAATGCGATAAAGATCGAATGGGGACGTAAAGCAAATCCTGGCGGATCTCTATGGGTTCTGAATCGGTCAGTATTTCCTGATCGATCTCAGCTACATGTCTGCGTTGCGGAAAATTTGAATTAACATTACGTTGAGCTAATGTTCGACGGACATGTTCGTCATTCCAAAGATTTTCCCGCATCTGAACCAGCTTACGTAAATGCGATAAAGATCGAATGGAGACGTAAAGCAAATCCTGGCGGATCTCTGGTCGAAGATTACGAGCTATAATCTCGATAAATTCCTCTTCAGCTAGATGCCTGGGCAATCTGTCGGCTATCATGGAAATCGCATCAAAGAAATTATCATAAGTCTCGCCGGGTGTTTGCTTAAGATTCCTAATTTCCTCTAACAAATCAAAAGACGACTTCATATCCTTATATTGGTCACGAATTGCCACACAAAAATCATCCCACTGTATAACTGGAACTTGCTTGCGGTACCGCCAGTACCATTCGCGTGCTTTACCCGTTAGTACAGTGTTCAAATTTTTGCATACAACAGAAAAATCATCATCGAAAGTCTCTTTAGTAAGTGTCGTTATTCTATATAAAAACTCATTGACATTTAGTCCAGTAGAGGAGCCGTCGAATTTAAGATTCCAATTGTGTATGATGGAAGTGATCTTGTCAGCATGAATTGTGGTACTATATACATTTGATTGGTTATTAGGGGAGATATTGGACGAAGGAAATTGGTTCTGCTGAGCATTAGGAAAATTGGAGTGGTTATTCCCATTATTAGAACGTTCATTCAAAACATTTCTCGGGTCATTAGGTCTCAGGTTTCCAAGATTACTACTTGAATTTCTATTTGTTCGATTTAGATTATGCCGATTCCTTGAAGGAATATTATCGATAGGAACGTTACCGTGAACTGGCAAATTATTTGACTGAGCAACTTGCATTTGTTGAAATATTCGTGTAACAGAACTTTCTATCATGCGACTAATTTCCCCATAGTCAATATTTGACGAATTTGCTGTAGTTAGATTTTGCAACGGAGAAACATCAATGTTTCCATTAACAGAATCTGCTGTGCGATTCGGTGATTGAAGGTGTTCTTCTGTTACCATAAAACTATCTTGTCCATTGGGATTTTGAACATCCTGAAAAAGATTTCGGATTGCACTCCGAGTTTTATAGTGCTTCGAGATGGCACCCCTACCTCGTCCTCTAGTATGCGAAGATTTCGGAGCTGGTACCTTAGCCTGAAAAAAAGGGACGAATCTCACTCAACTGGCATGCTCGTTTACACGTAGGGCATTCTGAAGTTGATTCTAAATAAGATTCGAGACAATGTCTGTGAAAAGTGTGTGAACACTCATTAATGGTCAAACAATCTTGGCCTTCGTTCAAACTCTGCGAACAAATTTGGCAAGAAGAAACATTCTGTGGAACCTCGGCTGTGTTTGCCGTTAGTTCTAAAGGGTCATTCGCTGGCTTTTGCGTAGCCATTATACCGATTAATAGAAGTATGTGTATAAAACCAAAGGATATTAAATGACTTAATTTTCGTTCTCCCAAAGAGAAAGAGCTACGATGAGATCTAAGTAGTCTGCGAACAAATTTGGCAAGAAGAAACATTATTCTGTGGTACCTCGGCTGTGTTTGCCGTTAGTTCTAAGGGGTCATTCGCTGGCTTTTGCGTAGCCATTATACCGATTAATAGGTTAGGTTAGGTTAGGTTAAAGTGGCAGCCCGATTAAGATTCAGGCTCACTTAGACTATTCAGTCCATTGTGATACCACATTAACTAAAAGTACCTATTACATATGGGCACTTTTAGTTTTAACCGCTGAACCTTCTTGATTATTTTTCTTTGTTGAACCAACCAGATTGTTCCAAAAATATTAGCAGACTGCTTAAGTTAACGTTTTCCAGATCCGCCAGTAATCTGAAGCTATATGCTCCTAAAAGTTGCTTGCGCTTTACACAAAATGCAGGACACTCACACAAGAGGTGTTTAATTGATTCTTTTTCCTCCGCATCATGACAGCTCATACAATAGTCATTATACTTCGCGCCAATAGTTTTTGCAAAATCTCCTATCAGGCAGCGACCCCTTATAGCAGATATCAGGATTGATATCTGACGTCTCGAGAACATTAGCATATCTAGTGTGCGGTTTAAGTTGAAATGGGGCCATATTTGCTTGGTGTCGTTACAACCCTTGCAATTCTCCCATCGAACATTTGCCATCATAACAGCCTTCTCACGCAGCATGAGCTTGCAGGTAGCTAGGGGCATACCAACAAATTCTAGTTCCCCTGGAATATGTAAGGTAGTCCCTAGCCTTGCCAACTCATCCGCTTCGCAGTTCCCCGGTATGTTCCTATGGCCAGGCACCCATATTAGGTGAATATTGTACTGCTCAGCCATCTCATTGAGAGATTTGCGGCAATCGATGGCCGTTTTCGTGTTGAGGAACACAGAGTCCAAGGATTTTATTGCAGGTTGACTGTCTGAGTATATATTAATGCCCACATTTTTTGGAACATTACTTCTCAGCCAATTCGCCACCTCTCTTATTGCTAATATTTCAGCCTGAAAAACACTACAGTGATTAGGTAATCTTTTCGCTATTTGAAGTTCCAGATCATTAGAATATACTCCAAAACCCACTTGTCCATCCAATTTGGAGCCATCAGTGTAGAAATCTATATATTCTTTATTCCCCGGGGTCTGTGTGCACCACGCCTCACTGTTGGGGATTAGAGTCTCAAACTTTTTGTCGAAAAGTGGACTCGCCAAAGTGTAATCCACTACGTTAGGCACATCTGACATTATTTTGAGGACAGAACTGTGACCGTAACCATTTTCCGACCACAGCGATAGTTCGCGCAACCGCACAGCCGTTGTTGCAGCTGACTGTTTGGCCAAAATGTCTAAAGGCAATAGATGCAGCATGACATTAAGGGAATTTGTTCCTGTCTTGCTGAATGCGCCTGAAATACACAAACACGACATACGCTGAACTTTATCTAAACCAGTCGGTTTCTGAAGTGCCGGCCACCAGACTACAACACCATATAGCATTATAGGTCTAACCACTGCCGTGTATAGCCAATGCACAATTTTTGGTTTTAGTCCCCACTTTTTTCCTATTGCCTTTTTGCACGAGTACAAAGCTACAGTTGCCTTCCTCGCCCTTTCTTCAATATTAAGCTTAAAGTTCAGCTTCCTGTCCAAAATAACGCCAAGGTATTTTGCACAATCACCAAAGGGAATTTCAATACCCCCTAAGGAAATAGGCCTAACCGTGGGAGTTTTGCGATCTTTGCAGTACATGACTAATTCTGTCTTTGCAGGATTTAAGGTAAAATTACATACCATGCGTTCAATGCGTTAAATACGCCCGATGATTGAAGAGTTGAAATATCTCTTTGAAATCTAAAGCTCGAATACTATGCCGCCAACAGAAAAAATCAACCCTGCCATCAACGCACGGATTGACGCATGGTGTGTAATTCAACCTTTACCCCAAGACCATTGTCTTTCGCCCATTGTTCAGTCATCCGGAGGGCCCTCTGAATAATATCTCTGATTGTGGATGGGAATTTTCCCCTGACTGCCAGAGCTACATCATCTGCGTATGCCACCACTTTTATACTTCTTTTTCTAGAGTAACCAGAAGGCTATTTATAGCAACATTCCAAAGAAGAGGTGATAGAACTCCTCCTTGGGGAGTGCCTCTGTTCACATACTTTTGTATGTTTGCTTGTCCGAGTGTGGCTGAAATACGTCTCTTCATTAGCAGTTCGCCTAACAGCCTGAGTATACATGGATCAACATTCAGAGTTGTCAGTCCATTTAATATCGAGCTCGGATGGACATTATTGAACGCCCCTTCGATGTCTAGAAACGCCACGATTGTGTATTCTTTGACAGATAGTGAGCTTTCAATAAAGCTGACTAGTTCATGTAGTGTGGTCTCAGTAGACCTGCCCTTCGAGTATGCATGCTGTCGTTTCGAGAACAAACTTGAATCGATGCTAGTTCTAAGATAAATATCTATCATCCTCTCTAGAGTCTTAAGTAGGAATGAGGATAAGCTGATTGGTCGCAAATCCTTCGCCCTCGAGTGAGAGGCTTTTCCCGCTTTAGGTATGAAAACGACTTTTGTTTCCATCCACTTTCCTGGGATATATGATAAGTTGATACATCCTTTATATATCACCGACAACCAGGGGATAATTTTGTCAGTTACAGCTTGTAACTCCGCCGGAGTAATTCCATCAGGTCCAGGGGATTTGAATGGTCCAAAGCTATTTAGCGCCCATCTTATTCTAGTTTCCGATACAATTTCCTCGACAGGAAACGACCGCTGAGCAACTGTGGCACCGCCAGTACATGGTTCAACCGTCTGATTTCCAGGAAAATGTGTGTCCAATAGTACCTCCAGCGTCTCCTCACTGGACGTTGTCCAATTGCCCTCCGATGTTTTAATGAAACCTGGAGCGGAGTTGGTGGATGCTAGAACCTTCCGTAGTCTGGAAGCCTCGGACGTATTCTCAATACTGCTGCAGTAAGCATTCCAAGAGTTATGCTGAGCCTTTCTCAGTTCTCGCTTGTATCCTCTCAGATTCTTCTTGTAAGCGTCCCAGTCCTCAGGGGCTCTGGTGGACTTTGCCTTGTTAAAGAGCTTCCTGCAGGATTTCCTCATATTACTTAATTCCGTAGACCACCATGGTGGTCGATGTTTCCCCCTTGGCTTTCCTCTAGGGCATGCAGCTTTCAGTGAGATGTTGAAGGCCTTAGTAATCCGCTCCACTGCGTGTTCGATATCTTGCACATTTCTCATATTTGTCTCTGTTATTTCCGGTATCATCATATTGAACGATTCCCTATACCTATTCCAGTCAGCTTTCCTAACATTTGGCGGAAATATGATCTTGGTGATATGAACATCAAATTTGAAACTGATGTAGCGATGATCTGAGAAGCTGTGTTCACTTAAAACCTGCCACTCAGATATCATTTCATTCAGTTCTTGCGAGGCCAAGGTGATGTCCAAAACCTCTTGCCTGTTTTTAGTGACAAAGGTTGGGACATCTCCCTTGTTGCAAACTACCAGATTAGTACGCAAAATAAACTCTAGTAGCGACTCTCCCCTTGCATTAGTATCACTACTTCCCCATATACTATGATGTGTATTCGCATCGCATCCCATAATGAGTTTCGTCTTTGTTTTCAGTGACTCCTCTACTAAGGTCTTAACGCCATATGGAGGCATCTCCCTGTCATGTCCCATGTAGACCGAAGATACCCAATATTTGCATTTGCTATTTCTAAACTTGCAACGACAGTGTCTGTATTGCACATTGAAGGAAGCAGAAACAAGTTGAGCTCGTTTTTAGCAATTATACAGGCTCGATTTACATCATTACCAGTATACTGCAATAGTTTGAACCCCGGAGTACTTAATTCACATATTTTGTTTTTATAAACATATGGTTCATGAATAAGAACTATATCTATGTCCCCTTTCATCAAGAACTTTTAAGGCAGCACATGCAGCCTTACAATGATGAAGATTTATCTGGAGGATCCGTAGGACCATCGAGATTTTCAACAACCGTCACATCAGCCGCTTCAATCGAGTCATCAAGAATGTCCTCTTCAGAGATATCGGTGACTCTCGCAATAACCATAGGTTCAACTTTGGTGAGTTCTGAGGCAGCAGAAGCCTCCTCACGCATACGGTATCTATCCATGTCTTCAAATGTCTTGGTATCCCCCTCGACTTCGCAAGAGGATCCGCTTACTTCTGATTCAGACAGAGGCTTGTCCATTTCTGAATCCTTTATCTGATCGTTTTTATACACCTTCATTTGGATATAATGAAAGCCATAACATACACGGCCCTGGGACTTTGCTAGATGTGGCAAAGACTGAGTGTTCAATATAAACACTGCATGCCGTCTTGGCCCATCCACTTCATCCAAACGGCCAACCTTCCAATCAGCTGTTGGAAGATCTGGATTGCATTGTTTCAGTCTATTTAAAATAGATTCAGGGTCAGGAGGGTTTGCAGGTATCCACGCATGTGCTTTTGGTCTAGCCGGTATGTCTTTCTTCTCGACTAACTCTAGAGCAGCTCCTTCCCAAACTTCACCAATTAGTATCAGAGCAGCTTTAAAACATTCTATAGACCTCTGGTCCTCAAATGCGACTAGCTTAAATCGTCCTTGATACCAACCAGCCTCTTGGTGTCGAGGATCTGGGCCGGGAAACTTTTCCAGCACCTGTGAGTAGACGCCAGACAAAGCATTCTCAATTTCCCCCCATTTTTGCTTTGGAACCATACCGTCCAATGCTCCTTTATTTATGATAGCCATCACAAGGCTGTCTTTAGCAACTGAGGCAAACGATCGTTGATCCCTTTTGGAGGATGGCAGCTCATCCGGTGATCGTTCCCTTTTTCCAGCCTCAAGAATTCCTTGAGCCCATTTTAAGGAATCGCTTTGTTTAGCCGACAACGTGCTTGGGTCGACTGATCCTAATTTCTTTAGGATAAACAAAGCATTTCTGCGTTCTTTGAATCTCTTTCGTGAGGGATTACCTCCTTTTGATGTCGTTACCTTGGAAAAGGACTTGTCAAATTGTCGCCACCTGTCGACCCGTCTACAGGTCGACTAATTGGGCCTAACTCTTGGTCATTGCCCAAATTTATAACTCCAGTCGCTACCCGTCCACTGGGCCCTGAAGTTAGCAACCCAGTGGATGTCTTTGAATTTCTCTGCATGGTGGCCTAATATCCCACCACACTTGAAATTCGTAGGAGGTACTTATTACGATGATTTTATTCGCTATTAAAAAAACACGTCCGTTCCGTTCGACGGTTGAAAAAAAAAGCATATTTTGGCAGCAAACATTTAATTTATTACAATCGTTGTGTGCGTAAATGTTTTAAAAGGTCTGTAAATAATAAACAATTTATTTGAGGAATATTTGGAACATATATTAACAATTTTTAAAAGCGATTAGCTGGTTTAAAATTTGTGTTCACAGCCCTGTTTTTGTTGTTGTAGACTTAAATAAATTTTTGCTACCGAAAATTTCGCTAGAGGTGCATACATAGTAAAAAAAATAAGTTGAATGAAAACAAATCCGGTCTATGGAGGGTTAATTATCATTGAATTTAAATTTCGCAAGACAAACCAGCTTGGAAAATTGTGTTTCTAATATCCTCATCTATTCGCCAATGGTCACTAAATTGCTATTATCTGCGAAATTAATGAAATCCTATTCGTCGAGCAGGTGCTAGTAACTAAGTCTGTGACGAAACCAAAAACAAGTCTATTACACCCAGAAAAAAAAAAATAAAATTTTCATAAAAAAGAAAATTCGGAAATGAAAACGTTGCAGACATACCACCGGTCAGCTGATTCGAAGTAAACCCCAAATCGCTGAAAATATCCTGGAGGATTCTAACAAGAATTCATAACACAAAAATTTCCAGACTACAAAAAATTTTAAGTTTTTCTAAATTGATGAAATCTAGATAATATTATCGGAAAGAGCCAATGGACATGGTATTAATCAATCGGCCCACGTTGGGCGCCAAATTCTGTAATGTACACGAAGTAAAATTTCGTTGTTGATGCATATTTTCAAACCTTATAAAAGCATCGTGGATCCTGGATAGAGTTTGGACTGCGGGAACCTTTTATTCCGCTAGCAACAGTCGTAGGGGGGTTCGTGTCCTGCTCTAACCAAGCCATGTTCCCAGTACAGAGATTATTATAGACTCCCTTTTTATTTGTAATACGCAAGCTGAATGAAAATGGTCTGGACTAAATTGAAAACGGAATCTAACACAACAAAAGTTCCCCATCAACAAAAACAAAAAAAATATATAAATAAAGAAACTGACTACTTTGGATTTTTCTTTTACTATTCCGAAATAATAGCTAAAAGTATATCTCAGGTGGTATGAGAAATGCCTCGAAATCCTCACCTGCCTATATCCTATGTGGCTTCTTATATAGGATCCCTAAACCCAACATCACTCACCATGTTACTCAGTCATCCCTATTGTAGGAAAACGTCCAGTTAATTTCACACATTCATTTTTGAAAAAAATCGTTCATTCACATTATAAAATAATTCAGAAAATTTATTAGGAAAAATTTTATATATTAAAAAATACTAGTTCGAACGAATAATCATAGTCTATATGAAATCTTAGTTTACAGAAATATCTTATTATAGAAAATTTTAATTTATAGAAAACTCATAGTTTATAGAAAAATCGTAGTTTGTAGATAAATCGTAATTCATAGGAAAATTTGTATTCACAGAAAATTAATAGTTTATAGGAAAATCATAGTTTATAGAATAAGTTTAATATGTAATTAGCTAAATATATTTAGGGACATTTTTAAACGGAATGCAAATGTTCAAAGCAAAAAAACTCTCCGATCATGTTGAAGGCCTTCGACGATCTGGATGCTGGTTGCTAGTTATGTTTGTAAATTAAAAATGTAGATGAGTATGTATGCTTTATGTGCAGGCATACCTTTTTGGCGTGATGAGTATTCACTATTTCTTACATGATGATAGATGAAGACACTTAATTTATGAAAATGGCACTTAGTATTTGAATGCTTGCTTTTACAATTTTGTACTATTTTAATATATTTATAGAAAAAGAATTTAACGTATTTTAGAACTTTTAGAAATAAATTTTATGCAATCCATTTTTTTCGAGTATTAGGCATGTTATTTTGAAATTTTCTGTGATATTTGTAGGATATTGTATTCATAGCAAATTGAGTCGGAAAAAACTCCAGTACAAAACATAATTTTTATAATTTTTAACTCATTAGATTCAGGCAATATTCGGGAATTGGGCATTTAGGTTAAGTAAGTTGTTTTAAAATTTAGAGTATTTTGTGAAATTTCATGTGGACATCTGGGTTCAATTTTACACATTTTTTGTAAAATATTTTAGGCATTTTAGATAAATTCATAAAGCTAGCAAAAACTGCAAAGCAACATTCTTTTGTTAATTTTTTTTAACTAATTGATATGTGGTATGGTGTATCACAAAATTCTTCGGAAAATCGTCTTGGTCGCACGCTTCCCTGTGGGAAGCTGCACCTCAGATTGGTTTTGGATGATATTAGGTGGCAGGCTTGGCAAGATTCCACGGAAAAAATGTATTTGTCCAGGAAGGAAATCTGGTCACAATAATCTCTTGGAAAATCTAAAATTTGGGAATTTATCAAACTGATGTCTGGCAAAAAGAAAATTAAATTTGCATGGCCAGTTACCTTTACAATATTGGTGTAATTGAATTTGCTTAAATCAGCTCGAAAAAATGAACTTTTTGAATATTCCAAAATCACTTTGATTATTCAGAAAATTTTAAGAATTTTTGCGGACTTCTTAATGATTTGACCTATATGGTTTGAGATCTTACAGGAAATAGACTGTTCTCTTACAGTTTCTGATTTTTGTCAATTTCTGTATGTCTCTCTACTTTTAAGGCCAACGAAGAAATTGTCAAAATGACATATCAGTCGGGAGAGATTTTTGAGTTGCCAATTTCAGAATCACAGCTGGCACAGTCGGTGATGAGAGAACCAGAGAGATGAGGGAGAGTCTTGTTTTTAGTTTTTTCTTTTTTTCAAATCGATCCCAATAAACACAAACGTTTGAAAAATACTAAAATGCAATAATTTTTAGGGTGAGAAATTGTTGAGAAAATCGCGTTCTCAACAAAAAACAGACATTACCCTCAACAGTAAAATTCAACACATCAGCAATAATTTCTCAATTGTAATCCCCAAATTGCAATGCATCGCTACTTAATAATTTCTCAAACAGTTTTCAATGTGAGACAAATTAAAAATTAATATTGTTGCGAATATTTTCTAACCACAATTTGTATGAAATTCAATCCCATTTCTAACTGAAAGTCAACGCTAAATTTCTAGGGATTTTGTATAATTTATTAATTTTTTTTTTTCGGTAAAAAATAGAATAGTGTTAAAAATAACATTAATATTATATAAAAATAATAATATAATACCAATCAAAACATAATTATCTTATTTAACTACACCCTCAAAAAAAATCGCCTCTCTAACATATGTTCCAAACATATTTTGCAGGAAGCACATATATTATTGGATACTGCCGAAACATTAATATGTTTGTTTTATGTGAACATATTCTATTTTTGGAAGCATTTTGAGCCAAAAATATTAAATGCTTGGAAGAATTTTCCCCAAAGAAGATTGTGCTCATTCCCTAACATAATTTTCACTTCCACGAAATTTTTTAGTTCTTAGCACCTTTTTCTGTAATACAAATAATGTTGAAGAAATTATTCAATTTTATAATTTTTTTAAATTTTACCTTTCGCCTGGACGGAGAATCGAACCGAGGACCATACAGTTTGTAAGCCAACACACTACCACTGAGCTACGTAGCTGTTATAGTCACCAGAAGACAATTATCGTTATAAGTTACATTTATATAGCATAGTTTGCAGCGCCCACGAGCCCATGCAAACATAACATTATTTAACAGAAACATACATGTGTTGGCAACGTGGAGCAGTGGTTAGCATGTCTGCCGTACATGCAAAGGGTCGTGGGTTCAATCCCTGCTCCGACCAAACACCAATTGTTTTTTTTTTTTAATTTACGCATTTATATTTATACTATATTAAATTTTTATAATGAAACTTCGAAATGTGGGTTATTAAAGATTTACAGTCAGAAACAGTGCTTGATATAAACGAAATGGGCTGAGCTTTTGGATAAAATATTATTTTTTTATTGCAAAAATAACAATTTTGTAATAAAAAACTGGTTTTGGTATAAAAGTTTGATATTTTGGAAGGAATTCAAAAACTCTAACAAAGGAAGAACGTGGGGTCGAGTATAAACATACATAAATAATTTTATAATATACACAAATTAAATAATATTTAGACTTAAATTAAATAATATTTAGACTTAAGCGTATAAAATTTTTGGCCTTATCATAAAGCAGTTTCCGAAACAACATATAAGCGGTTTCACAGAAATTGCTCTCTTTCGATTCTCTCGCTGTGTTAATTTGATATCTTTCGTCAACCCTCCCGGTTTTTATCTCTATTTCTTTCTCTATACTCTCTCTCTCTCTCTTTCGCTCTCTGAATAAAATATCACAACATATATATGTTTAATCGAAATTTGTAAATTTATATATGTTTACATTCACACATATAATTTTTATGAAACATGCATGCCCCAAACATAATATATTCTAACATATTAACATATGTGTTCCAAACATTTAGTGTTAGTTTGAGAACATTACATGTTTGCACTTAAATATATTGTGTTTAAAAATTGTGCCCGAAACACATTTTGTTTATATCGAAACATATGAAAAACATATTTTTCTAACAGTGTATTAATAAATAAAACTATCAATACAACTTTAAATATCTTAAACATTTTTACATGTGTAATTCGATTTCCTCCATAATGTTGGTGTCACATAACTATTAATTAATTATTAATTAATATGCTGCCAGTTTGAAATAATTACTATCGAGGAACTTGCTGGCCTGTGTGTTGTAATAGATTCCAGCAACAGCAATTCACAAAATAAGAAACTGATGACGGGATGTAAATTGATGTAATGCACATTTTCATCCAGAAGTTCTTGATATGGGAATTGTTGCACTTTGAAAGTTTTCTGGAAACTTTTCCTTGTTGTTTCTTTCATTATTTTTTCATCGGCCAACATCTTCCAAGAATATAGAATCCAATGATTTTAGTTTTCTGCAAAACAATCGAGTTTAGTGATTTCCATTAAGTTTTCATTTCACTTTTTATTTTGACTTACCAATTATAGTTAGCTTTTTGGATTAATTCCAGTCTATTGTCCAAAATATTTCGTATTTTTGTATTTCTTCCAACTGACCCACAAAATTCGATTTCCTCAAGAACGTTGGTGTCACAAAATGGTTATAAAATTCATTAAAATTCCGGCAATTTGCAACTAACGTGCTGGCCAGAGAGTTAGAATAAATTTCTAGCAATATGAATTCACAAAAAAACAAATTGAACCGATGATGCGATGTAAATTAAACTATCGATGTGATTTATCATCCAGTTGGTATGAGAAAGCATAACCAGCCTCTTAATTTTTCCAAGCAGAAGCATCCAAAGATTTTAGTTGTCTGCAAAGAGATTTGAGTTTAGTGACTTCCTTAAAGTTTTCATTTCGTGTTTTATTTTTACTTACCAATTATTATAAAATATTTTAAGAAATTTCAGTTGATTATTGATTATCAAAAAATTTCCACATTTTTTTATTTCTTCCACGAACTTCGTTGCACAAAGTAGTATTGAAAACCATGTGGTTTTTTCGTTGCATTTCATGGTAGTGTTTTGTCAAAGTTTTCTCCAATTATCTTCAACACATTTTCAAAGTTTTCGTCAATATTTTGGCGGTTTGGAAGTGATCCGTAAACAATTTGAAAATGTATTGAAGATGACTTGTTTGAAGTCAAGTTGAATTTATGTTGAAAATGATATTTATCCTCAAACTGAAAAGGTGTTGTATTTGAAAAACGCTCATCCTGTGTTTATTGGGATGATTCTATCAAAACCCATTGCCCCATAGCAAATATAAAGAATACCAAATCTTAATGACTTGTTTTCTTTCGGTTCATACTTTTTCATTCATGCTTGGAAAGTATACCCAAAAGGTGAAAATGGATTTCCATAAAAAAACGCAAATAAACTTTATAGAAGTTATTTATTCAACCGTCGAACTGAACGGTTGTATTTCATCGTAATAAGTACTTATTACAAATTTCACGTGTGGTGGAAATAATAAACCACCATGCAGCGAAATTCAAAGTCATCCACTGGGTTGCTAACTTCAGGGCCCAGTGGACGGGTAACGACTGAAGTTATAAATTTGGGCAGCGACCAAGAGTCAGGCCCAATTAGTCGACCTGTAGACGGGTCGACAGGCGGTGACACTTTGGCAAGTCGAACCTTTTCTAAGGTGACGACATCAAAAGGAGGCAATCCCTCTCGAAAGAGATTCAAGGAACGAAGAAATGCTTTGTTTATCCTAAAGAAATTAGGATCAGTCGACCCAAGCACGTTGTCGGCTAAGCAAAGCGATTCCTTAAAATGGGCTCAAGGAATTCTTGAAGCTGGAAAAAGGGAACAATCACCGGATGAGCTACCATCCTCTAAATGGGATCAAAGATCGTTTGCCTCAGTTGCAAAAGACAGCCTTGTGATGGCTATTATTAATAAAGGAGCATTGGAGGGTATGATTCCAAGGCAAAAATGGGGGGAAATTGAGAACGCGATGTCTGGTGTCTACTCAGAGGTGCGAAAAAAGTTTCCCGGACCAAGTCCTCGACAGCAAGATGCTGGATGGTATCAAGGACGATATAAGTTAATAGCTTTTGCAGACCAGAGGTCTATGGATTGCTTTAAAGCTGCATTGATGCTAATTGGTGAAGTTTGGGAAGGAGCCGCTTTGGAGTTAGTCGATAAAAAAGACATACCGGCTAAACCTAGAGCACATGCATGGATACCGGCAAACCCTCCTGATCCTGAGTCAATACTAGAGAGACTAAAAGAATGTAACCCAGATCTTCCAACCGCCGATTGGAAGGTTGGTAGTTTGGATGAGGTGGATGGACCAAGACGACATGCGGTGTTTATATTAAACATAGAGTCGCTGCCACATCTAGCCCAGACCCAAGGACGCGTAAGTTATGGCTTTCATGATATCCATATGAAGGTATACAAAAGCGATCAGCCAAAGGATACCGAAACTAGAGTCAGCAGTGAAAAAATCTCCTAGCGAAGCCGAAGGAGACATAAAACCGGCAGACTATGGCGAAAATCATATGCGGGAAGTTTCTACAGGCTCAAGCCTCACCAAAGCTGAACCGCGGATTGTTGCGAGAGTCACCGAGATCTGTGAAGAGGAAGCCCTTGATGACTCAATTGAAGCGGCTGATGTGACGGTGGTTGAAAATTTGGATGGTTCTACGGTTCCTCCAGATAAATCTTCACCATTGTAAGGCCGCTTGTGCTGCCTTAAAAGTTCTCCTGATGAAAGGAGACATAGATATAGTTCTTATTCAAGAACCATACATATATAAGAACAAGATCTGTGAATTAAGCACTCCGGGTTTCAAACTTTTGCATAATACCGGTAACGATATAAATCGAGCATGTATAATTGCTAAAAACGAACTAAACTTGTTTCTGCTTCCTTCATTGAGCAATGCAGACACTGTCGTAGCCAGTCTAGAGATATCCACATGCAAATATTGGGTATCTTCGGTCTACATGGGACATGATAGGGATATGCCACCCTGTGCCGTTAAGACCTTAGTCACTAAAGAGGAGTCACTAAAAACAAAGACAAAACTCATTATGGGATGCGATGCAAATGCACATCATAGTATTTGGGGAAGTAGTGATACTAATGCAAGGGGAGAGTCGCTAATAGAGTTTATTTTGCGTACTAACCTGGTAGTTTGCAATAAGGGAGATGCACCAACCTTCGTCACCAGGAACAGACAAGAGGTTTTGACGTAACGTTGACCTCTCCGGAACTGAATGATAAGATATCTGAGTGGCAAGTTTTGAGGGAACATAGCTTCTCAGATCATCGCTACATCAGTTTCAGATTGGCTGTTCGTACTTCAATTTCCGCCAAATGTTAGGAAAGCTGATTGGAATAGGTATAGGGAATCGTTCAATTTGATGATACCGGAAATGCCGGAGACAAATATGAGCACTGTGCAAGATATCGAACACGCAGTGGAGCGGATTACGAAGGCCTTCAACATTTCACTGAAAGC
This sequence comes from Haematobia irritans, assembly GCF_050003625.1. Taxonomy (NCBI): domain Eukaryota; kingdom Metazoa; phylum Arthropoda; class Insecta; order Diptera; family Muscidae; genus Haematobia; species Haematobia irritans. Next base: position 108,910,139 of record NC_134397.1, on the reverse strand, counting down.
TGCTTGCCCTAGAGGAAAGCCAAGGGGAAAAAATCGGCCGCCATGGTGGACTACGGAGTTAAGTAATATAAGGAAATCCTGCAGGAAGCTCTTTAACAAAGCAAAGTCCACAAGAGCTCCGGAGGATTGGGACACTTACAAGATGAATCTGAGAGAATATAAACGAGAACTGAGAAGGTCTCAACAAAACTCTTGGGATGATAACTGTAGCAGTATTGAGAATACGTCAGAGGCTTCCAGACTACGGAAGGTACTAGCATCCACTAACACCGCTCCAGGTTTCATTAAAACATCGGAGGGAAATTGGACAACGTCCAGTGAGGAGACGTTGGAGGTACTTTTGGACACACACTTCCCTGGAAATCAGACGGTTGAACCATGTTCCGGGGGTGTAACAGAGGCTCGGCGATCACTTCCTATCGAGGAAATTGTTTCGGAATCTAGAATAAAATTGGCTTTAAATAGCTTTGGACCATTCAAATCCCCGGACCTGATGGAATTACTCCGGCGGAGTTACAGGCAGTGGCTGAAAGAATTATCCCCTGGTTGACGGTGATATATAAACAATGTGTAAACTTAGCATATATTCCAGAAAAGTGGAGGGAAACAAAAGTCGTCTTCATACCTAAAGCAGGAAAAGCCTCTCACTCGAGTGCGAAGGATTTCCGACCAATCAGCTTATCCTCATTCCTACGTAAGACCCTGGAGAGGATGATAGACATGTATCTTAGAACTAGCGTGGATTCAAGTTTGCTCTCGAAACGACAGCATGCATACTCGAAGGGCAGGTCTACTGAGACCGCATTGCATGAACTGGTCAGCTTTATTGAAAGCTCACTATCTGTCAAAGAATACACAATCGTGGCGTTTCTAGACATCGAAGGGGCGTTCAATAATGTCCATCCGAGCTCGATATTAAATGGACTGACAACTCTGAATGTTGATCCAGGTATACTTAGGCTGTTAGACGAACTTCTAATAAAGAGACGTATTTCAGCCACACTAGGGCAAGCAAACATACAAAGGTATGTGAACAGAGGCACTCCCCAAGGAGGAGTTCTATCACCTCTTCTTTGGAATGTTGCTATAAACAACCTTCTGGTTTCTCTAGAAAAAGAAAGGATAAAAGTGGTGGCATACGCAGATGATGTGGCGCTAGCAGTCAGGGGAAAATTCCCATCCACAATCAGAGATATTATACAGAGAGCTCTCCGGATGACTGAGAAATGGGCGAAAGATAATGGTCTTGGTGTAAATCCAGCAAAGACAGAAATAGTCATGTACTGCAAAGATCGCAAAACTCCCACGGTTAGGCCCATTTCCTTAGGGGGTACTGAAATTCCCTTTGGTGAGTGTGCAAAATACCTTGGCGTTATTTTGGACAGGAAGCTGAATTTTAGGCGTAATATTGAAGAGAGGGCGAGAAAAGCCACGGTAGCTTTGTACTCGTGCAAAAAGGCAATAGGGAAAAAGTGGGGACTAAGACCAAAAATTGTGCATTGGCTATACACGGCAGTGGTTAGACCTATAATGCTATATGGTGTTGTAGTCTGGTGGCCGGCACTTCTGAAACCGACTTGTTTAGATAAAGTTCAGCGTATGGCGAGCTTATGTATCTCAGGCGCATTTAGTAAGACAGGAACAGACTCCCTTAATGTCATGCTGCATCTATTGCCTTTAGACATTTTGGCCAAACAGTCAGCTGCAACAACGGCTGTGCGGTTGCGCGAGCTATCGCTGTGGTCGGAAAAAATGTACGGTCATAGTTCGGTCCTCAAAGTAATGCCAGATGTACCTAACGTAGTGGATTACACCCTGGCAAAACCACTTTTCGACAAAAAGTTTGAAACTCTAATTCCCAACAGTGAGGCGTGGTGTACACAGACCCCGGGGAATAAAAGATATATAGATTTCTATACTAATGGCTCCAAATTGAATGGACAAGTGGGGTTCGGAGTATATTCTAAAGATCTGGAAATTCGAATAGCGAAAAGATTACCTAATCACTGTAGTGTTTTTCAGGCTGAAATATTAGCAATAAGAGAGGTGGCGAATTGGCTGAGAAGTAATGTTCCAACAAATATTGGCATTAATATATACTCAGACAGTCAACCTGCAATAAAATCCTTGGACTCTGTGTTCCTCAACTCGAAAACGGCCATCGACTGCCGCAAATCTCTCAATGAGATGGCTGAGCAGTACAATATTCACCTAATATGGGTGCCTGGCCATAGGAACATACCGGGGAACTGCGAAGCGGATGAGTTGGCAAGGCTAGGGACTACCTTACATATTCCAGGGGAACTAGAATTTGTTGGTATGCCCCTAGCTACCTGCAAGCTCATGCTGCGTGAGAAGGCTGTTATGATGGCAAATGTTCGATGGGAGAATTGCAAGGGTTGTAACGACACCAAGCAAATATGGCCCCATTTCAACTTAAACCGCACACTAGATATGCTAATGTTCTCGAGACGTCAGATATCAATCCTGATATCTGCTATAACGGGTCGCTGCCTGATAGGAGATTTTGCAAAAACTATTGGCGCGAAGTATAATGACTATTGTATGAGCTGTCATGATGCGGAGGAAAAAGAATCAATTAAACACCTCTTGTGTGAGTGTCCTGCTTTTTGTGTAAGGCGTAAGCGAATTTTAGGAGCATATAGCTTTAGATTACTGGCTGACCTGGAAAACGTTAACTTAAGCAGTTTGTTAATGTTTTTGGAGCAATCTGGTTGGTTCCACAAAAGTAAATAATAGAGAAGGTTCAGTGGTTAAGACTAGAAGTGCCCATATGTAATAGGTACTTTTAGTTAAATGTGGTATCACAATGGACTGAATAGTCTAAGTGAGCCTGAAATTTAATCGGGCTGTCACTTTAACCTAACCTAACCTATAGAAGTTTATACGAATGCTTTCATTCATTACTGAAGTAATTTGAAAATAAAAAAAAAATCAACTCAAGCAAAGTTTGAGTTTAATTGGGCCAATGTGCCAAGGAATTATTTTTTTGGAAAAAACATTTCCTAATGGGAAAACAAATGTATGTGTAGACGTCCACTACACCATATGTTTATAGAAACAAAATATGTGAATTAAGTACTCCGGGGTTCAAACTATTGCAGCATACTGGTAATGATGTAAATCGAGCCTGTATAATTGCTAAAAACGAGCTTAACTTGTTTCTGCTTCCTTCAATGTGCAATGTACACACTGTCGTTGGCAATTTAGAAATAGCCAAATGCAAATATTGGGTATCTTCGGTCTACATGGGACATGACAGGGAGATGCCTCCATGTGCCGTTAAGACCTTAGTTGAGGAGTCACTGAAAACAAAGACGAAATTCATTATGGGAGGCGATACGAATGCGCATCTTAGTATATGGGGAAGTAGTGATACTAATGCAAGGGAAGAGTCGCTAATAGAGTTTATTTTGCGTACTAATCTGGTAGTTTGCAACAAAGGAGATGCCCCAACCTTTGTCACTAAAAACAGGCAAGAGGTTTTGGACATCACCTTGGCCTCGCAATAACTGAATGAAATGATGTCTGAGTGGCAGGTTTTAAGTGAACACGCTTCTCAGATCATCGCTACATCAGTTTCAAATTTGATGTTCATACCACCAAGACCATATTTCCGCCAAATGTTAGGAAAGCTGACTGGAATAGGTATAGGGAATCGTTCAATATGATGATACCGGAAATAACGGAGACAAATATGAGAAATGTGCAAGATATCGAACACGCAGTGGAGCGGATTACTAAGGCCTTCAACATCACACTGAAAGCTGCATGCCCTAGAGGGAAGGCAAGTATCGCATGAGTGCAATTATTAGGTACCCTTCTGGAAACATTTAGAGGGACGCCAATAAGAGCCCCTTCAAACAATCAGAGAATGTGAATTTTAAGATAGTTGTAAAAGAATCATTGTGGTCAAGTAAAACACGATTGTTTAGATGTTTATTAATTTTATTAAACATTTATAAATCCTCATAAATATAACATTGATAGGACTATCACGTCACATTTAACATATTTTTATGCATTAATAAAAGATTGATGTTGAGTTACAAGTTGCAAGTTACATGTTGTAGCGTCTTTCAGCCAGTGCTTTTATTCCCAATCGAGGCAGCGTGTCTGGAAAAATATTTGAAAAACGATCACTTTATTCCATTTGGATAGTCAAAAATTGTTCACCAATATACCTTTCACAATTTTAAGCGAAATAATATGTTTTCAGCACTTCATTATCGTTTTTATTTAAATAAATTATAAGAAGCTAGTTGCGCTTAGTGTTTCACAAAGTATAAAATGGCTCTTCTAACAGTAGTGATGGCAAAATACTTTCATGCGAATAGTGATGGCAAAATACTATCACAGTTGGCGATTGTTGCAGTGTCACGAGTCTGGAATGGAAATTTGAAATGCTGGCAGGGAATAAGCTAGTTGCGCTTGGCGTTTCACAAAATATAAAATGGCTCTTCTACAATAGTGATGGCAAAATACTTTCATGTACATTTTGTACTTTTCAATATGCTTCCCCCATCACAGTTGGCGTTTGGGTTAGTGACATTTACGAGTCTGCTGGCAGGGATGTTTTTTTCATTTATAATTTTGATTATTTCCCGGAAAGTAATCGCGAAACCAAAGTGGTTTTCAACTCGAAAACTGAACATACCCTACCAGCATTTCAAAGTTCCATTTCATCCTCATCGCTACCGCAGACTCGTAAGTGACACTGCAATAATCGCCAAATGTGTTGGGGGAAGCGTATGAAATGTACATGAAAGTATTTTGCCATCACTATTGTTAAAAGAGTCATTTTATATTTTGTGAAACACCAGCGCAATTAGCTTACTTACTACATATGCCAAAATAGAATACTTATATCGGTCTATTTTTGGAACACTACACCTTAAAATTACAACTGGAATACTGTTAAAATGAGATTTAGGTACACCACTTGGAGTCGACAGACTCGTAAGTGACACTGCAACAATCGCCAACTGTGATGGGGAAGCGTATGAAAAAGTATGAAATGTACATGAAAGTATTTTGCCATCACTATTGTTACAAGAGCCATTTTATATTTTGTGAAACACCAAGCGCAACTAGCTTATAATTTATTTAAATAAAATCGATAATGAAGTGCTGAAAACATAGTTATTTCGATTAAAATTGTAAAAGGTACATACAGAAAAAAGTGCCTTCGAAACAAAAGGAAAAAATGTTTATCTATTTAGTTTAGCCATTTTATTTCCATTAAGTTAAATTTTTGTGTGAAATAATAAAATTTACTTGTTTAGGTGAGTATTAAGTTCGAGTTTAGCCGCTAATTTTCACTAAAGTGAAAACTAAAGCAGTAAAAAAAGTCATAAAATTATACATATTTGTTGCAGATTTCATTATAACTTGATGGCGAATATTTTCACAAAGTTTGTATTTCTTAAAATGGATTATTAAAGAAAAGTAATCGTGAAAAAATGACGATTTTAGCGGCTAAATTCGAACTTAATACCCACCTTTTCAGTAAAAAAATCCTAAACTGAAAGCACTTAGGAATAGTTCATTAACTAGAATAAGGCATGGAATTTTACTAATACTGTTTTCTTCGCTGGGTATAAGAATTTACTACAGAACAAGAAAATTTTATTCACTGATAACAAAGCATTCGTAAAAATAAACAAAAACCGAACTAAAACCAAGTTTCCTCAAATTTTGTAAAATTTCTTATAAAACGATAACACTGACTTCCTTTATTATAGAAAGGTTATCATACATACGAAGAACACTTGGCATAGAAAAATATTTTAGTTCATTCGTACTAAGAAGTATTCAATCCGTTCAAAACTTAAGGAAACACACTTGTTAGAATATAGGACATTTTCCTATATTTCTTTTATCTACCTGTAATCGATACCTGTCATCGATATGTTTGCGCGTGGGTTGTTTTTTTTTTAGTTGGAATCGCGTTGTTATGGTATACGGGTAGATTGTTAAGAAATAATATAGTAAAATAATATAATAAATAACAAATTAAATATTTATTTTAAATTAGTGTGAACATTTGTCTTTTATCAAAATTATTGAACACAAATAACAAACAATAATACCCATATTCATAATAATTTACTGACAGTTTATCGAATGAATTTGTATTGTAATAGTAGGTTTAAAGTGTACGTTAACTTTTATGAATATGGGAGTAAGTCTTTCAATGTTCGTGATGGTGTATAAAGAAAGAAAAGAGAAACAGAACAACAACCCCTTCATTCATCTTCATTTTGAAATCAATTATCAGGTAACATTCATACAGAGACGCTAACCTTTTGTGAAAAAATTTGTTTATGATTTTTTTGTAGGTATTGAAATTGTAAAAGGAGGACTAAATCGTTACGCAGCATCTTATTAAAAGTGAAAGGAACAAGAAGAAGAAAAGAATTACGTTTTACAGTTGGTAAAAAATAGTGGAATAATAAGCTAATATTTCAAGGCCAGTCGATGCTGTTAATTCTTAATAAATATATTTAATATATTAATAAAACATGTCTTTTATTGAAGAAAAAATGTCTATATAAATAAATAAAACTGTATATAAAAACGAAGGTAAGCAGTTCTAATTTTGATGTAAAAGGTTTACCACAAATATGTCAGATTTTTCCAAATGAATGAAAAAAGTTCAATAAAATCATTCCATATATGAATTCAATTCAGTTAAATTTTTTCATTCTGTAGTATAGTGGTACATAAATATAGGAAAATGTTAACTAATATATGGAATGTATTCTACCTAATTTCTACGAAAATCACATCGTTCAAACAAATAAAAATGTCTTTGGCGCTATACGAAGTTCAACTTTCTTCACAATGAGTTCATTTTAACTTAAAGAAGGGGTCACTTTTTTCTGGGTGTACCATATGGTACTTTCATGCTTTGCGTACCGTTTATACCGTTCGGTATCGATATTGTACCATACGGGGTTGGCTAACTATCAATAACGTAAGGTGTCGATTGAGTGTATCATACGTGATAATTTTTCTTTAGGACTTAAATTAATTCAAATTGTTAAAATCAAATATCGACCGGCACTGTAAATTAAAAGATTTATCTTGTTGTGCTTGATATAAAGGTAAAGGTTGAGTTACTTATCATGCGTTAATCCGTGCGTTCATGGAAATGTTGATATTTTTCAGTTTGAAGCACTCTAACAAAACTGTTGCTTTAAAAGAGAAATTCAACTCTTCACTCAACGGACACATTAACGCATGGTACGTAACCATTAGCGTAGCTAGACAATTTTCCTAGGGGGGCTATAGCCCCTCTAGCTAAAAATTTATAGACTGCACTTATACCCTGCCAGCATTTCAAAGTTCCATTTCAACCTCATCGTTACCACAGACTCGTAAATGTCACTTCAACCATCATGAAAAGGTACATCAAAAAGTACATGCAAGTAATTTGCCATCCCTACTGTTAAAAAAGCCATTTTTTGTGAAACGCCAAGCGCAACCAGCTTGTTATATTTTAATTAAATAAAAACGAAAATAAAGTTCTGAAAACATAGATTATACGCTTAAAATTGTGAAAGGTATATTGGTGAACAATTTGGTGATTTTCCAAATGGAATAAAGTGATTGTTTTTCAGATATTTTACAGACACGCTGCCTCCATGGAATAAAAACACTGGTTGATAGACGCAGCAACATGTAACTCGCTACTTGTAACTCAACATCATCATTAATGCCAAAAATTATGTTAAATGTAATGTGATAGTGGTATAAATGTTATATTTTTAAGAATTTGTAAATGTTTAATCAAATTAATAAATATCTAAACAAACGTGTTTTACTCGACCACAATGATTCTTTTACAACTATCTTAAAATGCACTTTTTCTGATTGTTTGGAGGGTCTCTTATTGGCGTCGTTCTAAATTGATCTATAAAGGCACCTAATAATTGCACTCATGCGAAACATTTTTGTAGTAACTTGGCGTGGTACAACTTCTCAATAGTGACGGCGCTTTTCCGACGAGTTTTTGATGTCGTATATGATTGTTTTCGACGTAGTGGGGATTCTCAAAAGAGTCCCCAAATTCTAAAAATGTTGGCAGGGTAGGTTCAATTATTGTTTTATTTCATAAAAAATAATACAAAAATTGACATCAAAATAATATATAATAAAGCAACTAAAAGTAGTTCCACACTTTTCCTAGCAAAAAAATTGGGATTTGTTTTAAAGGCACAAATGTCCTCACAAAGAAGTTAATTATATTAACTACACAGGAAGTTTTTTACGTCAGTTTTTTCATATTTTAATGCGTAATTTTTGTTTTCTTTTTTCAAATAGTTTAAAAAAAGAGTAAGAATAAATAAAATGGTAAAAATTATTCAAATTTTGCCACAAAAATGGTAAATCCATTATAGAAAAATCGACAATTTTTGAAAATATTGAAACAAGCGTTAGAGTACATTAAAAATCATAAAAAATATAAAAATTATTATAAATTAATGTTTCTTGAAGCTCGATGTCTTTATAAATATTTATAGAATTCTAACAAAAGGTCGACCAAAAATCAAATAAAAAACGAATAAATAAAAATTATTTATTTGGGAAAATATCACACAATTTTTTAATTCACATTCAAAACTCTGAATTTGGATCACACCGTAAGAAGTGATGCAAATTTATTGCAACGGCTGTTGAAACGGTGGACATTCGTTCTATGACGAGTTCCTATTACATTCATCGCTTCTCCGCCAATTTTTAACCACTTCCGGACCCAAAAAGAACATTTTCACTTCTTTTTTTGGCGACGTTGTTTTGCAGCATTATTAAGATATTAATTTATGAAAGAATAGTTTCAATACCAATTACCATTTTTTGATTAGGATGACTAAACCAGACTAAACAATATAATAAAGGAGGTTTACAGCCTGTTTCTGTATGTCGAATGAGCTCTGTGGATCGACTAAAATGGAAACAAACACCTGAATTTATAACCAAAAAACAGCGGTTTCTATGCATTTCAGTCGATCGATTGAACTCGTTCGACATACAGAAACAGGCTGTTAGTTATTCAACTAAACCATAAGTTCAATCACGGCTCTATTTCATAAATATCAGACTTCAAACATTGCCATCGGCAACTGCTACCACAACCCAAGTAATTCGATTGTGCATGAAAGTCTTTAGCGGAACTTTGTGCGGTTGTATATACTTGTTTAATTTTTATAAAAATGTAAAATCGTAAATAGGTTTTCAAATTCTGGGGGGCTAAGCCCCCTCCCCAGAGGCCTTCCTACGCTTACGTACGTAACTCAACCTTAAGTTACCTTAATAAACACAAGATGAGCGTTTTTCATATGGAACAACTTTTCAATTTGAGGGTAAATATAGTTTTCAATATAAATTCAACTTGACTTGAAACAGCTCATCTTGTTTCCGAACTTGTGTGATCATCCTCTTTGAAAGAAGTCACGAACAAAGTCAATTAAGCGGTCTGCGCTTTTAATCAAATTCTTGATATCAGACATTATTACTTTCAATAAAATTCAAATTTCGATTAAAAATTATTAATTTGGAATAAAAAACGGGGTTGTGGAACTCAATTCCAACAACAAACGTAACTAGGGTTCAACAAACGTAACTAGGGTTCAACAACAAACGTAACTAGGGTTCAGAAAATTTAAAAAAAGTTACGAAATTTATTTATAATTGGCAATAAACAAATATTTAATATTTTTGAATATTTTTCATAAATTAAACAAGTAAGGAAAGTCTAAAGTCGGGCGGTGCTGACTATATTATACCCTGCACCACTTTGTAGATCTAAATTTTCGAGACCATATCACATCCGTCAAATGTGTGGGGGGCTATATATAAAGGTTTGTCCCAAATACATACATTTAAATATCACTCGATCTGGAAGAATTTGATAGACTTCAACAAAATCTATAGACTCAAAATTTAAGTCGGCTAATGCACTAGGATGGAACACAATGTTAGTAAAAAATAAATATGGGAAACGTTTAAATCTGAAGCAATTTTAAGGAATCTTCGAAAAAGTTTATTTATGATTTATCGCTCGATATATGTGTATTAGAAGTTTAGGAAAATTAGAGTCATTTTTACAACTTTTCGACTAAGCAGTGGCGATTTTACAAGGAAAATGTTGGTATTTTGTCCATTTTTGTCGAAATCAGAAAAACATATATATGGGAGCTATATCTAAATCTGAACCGATTTCAACCAAATTTGGCACGCATAGCAATAATGCTTATTCTACTCCCTGTGCAAAATTTCAACTAAATCGGAGTTAAAAATTGGCCTCTGTGGCCATATGAGTGTAAATCGGGCGAAAGCTATATATGGGAGATATATCCAAATCTGAACCGATTTCAACCAAATTTGGCACGCATAGTTACAATGCTAATTCTACTCCCTGTGCAAAATTTCAAATAAATCGGAGCAAAAAAATTGGCCTCTGTGGTCATATGAGTGTAAATCGGGCGAAAACTATATATGGGAGATATATCCAAATCTGAACCGATTTCAACCAAATGTGGCACGCATAGTTACAATGCTAATTCTACTCCCTATGCAAAATTTCAACTAAATCGGAGCAAAAAATTGGCCTCTGTGGGCAAATGAGTGTAAATCGGGCGAAAGCTATATATGGGAGCTATATCTAAATCTGAACCGATTTGACTGATATTTTGCAAGTTTTTCGAGACCCATAAAATATTCGGATTTACGGAATTTGAGGAAGATCGGTTGATATACACGCCAATTATGACCAGATCGGTGAAAAATATATATGGCAGCTATATCTAAATCTGAACCGATTTTTTCCAAAATCAATAGGGATCGTCTTTGAGCCCAAAACAGGACCCTATACCAAATTTTAGGACAATCGGACTAAAACTGCGAGCTGTACTTTGCACACAAAAATACATCAATAGACAGACAGACGGACAGACAGACAGACAGACGGACATCGCTAAATCGACTCAGAATTTAATTCTAAGCCGATCCGTATACTAAAAGGTTGGTCTATGATTACTCCTTCTTGGCGTTACATACAAATGCACAAACTTATTATACCCTGTACCACAGTAGTGGTGAAGGGTATAAAAATATTTAATTTTGGTCTTACCAACACCACTGTGCAAAAAAACTACGTATTAGTATACGATATGATAAAACTACTAAAGGTAGAAAAAAGTAGGCAACACTGATATTGATCAGACGTGAATTTCTTATTCAAGTTTATTTGTATTTTATACATAACAAACATCACCTGCCAACATTTTTTGAATTTGGGGTCGCTTCAGAGAATCCCCACTACGTCGAAAACAGTCGTATACGATATCCAAAACTCCTCGGAAAAGCGCCGTCACTATTGAGAAGTTGTACCACGCCAAGTTACTACAAAAAAGTATCGCATGAGTGCAATTATTAGGAGCCCTTCTGGATACATTTAGAAGGACGCCAATAAGAGCCCCTTCAAACAGTCAGACAAAGTGCATTTTAAGATAGTTGTAAAAGAATCATTGTGCTCAAGTAAAACACGATTGTTTAGATGTTTATTAATTTTATGAAACATTTATAAATTCTCATAAATATAACATTTATACGGCTATCACATCACATTTAACACATTTTTATGCATTAATAAGAGATTGATGTTGAGTTACAAGTTGTAAGTTAAATGTTGTAGCGTCTATCAGCCAGTACTTTTATTCTCAATGGAGGCAGCGTGTCTGGAAAAATATTTGAAAAACTATCACTTTATTCCATTTGGAAAGTCAAAAATTGTTCACCAATTTACTTTTCACAATTTTAAGCGTAATAACTATGTTTTCAGCACTTTATTTTCGTTTTCATTGAAATAAATTATAATAAGCCAGTTGCGCTTGGTGTTTCACAAAATATAAAATGGCTCTTGTAACAATAGTGATGGCAAAATACTACCACAGTTGGCGATTGTTGCAGTGTCACTTACGAGTCTGTGGTAGCGATGAGGATGAAATGGAACATTGAAATGCTGGCAGGGTTGTGCTTGGTGTTTCACAAAATATAAAATGGCCCTTCTAACAATAGTGATGGCAAAATACTATCACAGTGTCACTTACGAGTCTGTGGTAGTGATGAGGATGAAATGGAACTTTGAAATGTTGGCAGGGTCTTATCAGGCATCCTAGTTGCATATAACTGCATCTAATGCGCTTTACAGACTATCAGTTATTCCGGACGACAGTGCTCGCGTCGAACATATCCCATATATTGTGCACATTATAAGTTAAGTCCGAAGGCATAATCGATACTGCTGCATGTTTATGGGATCGATAACACATTTACCGATTCCCAATAAACACAAACGTTTGAAAAATGCTAAATTTCAACAATTTTTCAAACATTTTTTCAAAGGATTAGGGTAATATTCAAGTTGAGAAATTGTTGAGAAAATCGCGTTCTCAACAAAAAACAGACATTACCCTCAACAGTGAAATTCAATACATTAGCAATAATATCTCAAGTGTTATCCTCAAATTGAAATGCATCGCTACTCAATAATTTGTTAAATAATTTTCGATGCGAGTCAAATTCAAATTTAACATCGTTGCAAATACTTTTCAACCTAAATTTGTATGAATGATATCCCCACTTCAAATTGAAAGTCAAAGCGAAAATTCTATGAATTTTGTATAATTTATTCATTTTCTTCAAAATGAAATATATAAAAATACACTACACTACATAATACACTACAATACCAATTGATATATAATAATCTTATTAAACATATCAACAAATAAGAACAAAAAAAAAAACAAAACTTTAAATATCTTAAACATTATTAGTAAACACGTTTGCATTGATAATTCGATTTCCTTCCTTTTGGTGTCATAAAACAGCATTAAAATTTATTAACATGCGGGCAATTTGAAATTAGGAACGTACTGGACCGCGTGTTAGAATTGATTCCCAGCAGAAGAAATTCACAAAATATCCATGTTAAACTGATAATAGCATATGAATTAAACTGACAATGTGATGCACATTTTCATCCAGAAGTTGTTGATTTCAACAATTTGTTGTTTTTAAAAATTTTAATTGATTGTACTTGTAATGTTTCTGGAAACTTTTTCTTGTCGATAAGCCACTCATTTTTCATTGGTCAACTTCTTAATGTTTGCAAGAATGTAGCATCCAAAGATTTTATTTTTCTGCAAAGAGATTTAAATTTAGTGACTTCTCTAAAGTGTTGATTTAATTTTTCATATTGACCAATTATTATAAACTATTTGAAGCAGTTCCAGTTAATTGTCCACCATTTTTTCATCGGTCAGCTTTTTAATGTTTTCAAGAACGTAAAATCCATAATTTTAGTTTTCTGCAAAGAGATATACATTTAGTGACTTCCTTAAAGTTTTATTTCATTTATTATTTTCACTTACCTATTTTTATAAACTATTTGGTTATTTGTCTAAAATTTTCCATTTTTTAATTTCTTGCAATTGACCACGAACTTCGTTGCACAAATAAGTATTGAAAACCACATGGTTTTTTCGTTGCATTTTAGGGTAGTGTTTTGTCAAAGTTTTCTCATATTATTTTCAACACCTTTTCAAAGATTTCGTCAACATTTTGGCAAATTGGAAGTAATTCGCAAACAATTTGAAGATGTATTGAAGATGAGCTATTTCAAGTCAAGTTGAATTTATGTTGAAAATTATATTTACCCTCAAACTGAAAAGTTGTTGCATTTGAAAAACGCTCATCCTGTGTTTATTGGGTTGTTTAGTCATCGCCGACAAGTCGTATCGATCCGACACACTATAAGATTCTTTACAAACACCGACATTCCGTCCGGAATAACTGATAGTCTGTAAAGCGCGTAAGATGCCTGGTACTTTGCCCCACGACATGGAATTCGATGTCACAGAGGTTGTGGCTGCCAAATGCAATAAACTTCAGGAAGATAGGAAATTGGCTTGCGTCATACCAAATGTTGCATTTACCATGTTAGTTCCATACATGTTTGTAATTTTTTTTATTTGTTTTTTTTTTTTTTTAATGAAAAGTTTAATTTTCTTAATGAAACAATGTTAAATTTTAGGCAACAACAAAAAAATTACATTTTCCCATTTATGGAAATTTATTTCGTGCACTTAACCCTTTCACTACCGAAATAAATCTAATGATAAAAACTTTTATTTTTCTTCTGTTTTTACTTGTACAATAGCATGTAGAACAAAAATTGTCATTTTGAAAACCTACCACAATTACTTCAAGATTTACATTTACTAGAAACATACAGTACAAAAATTGTCTCAAATTTTCGTATTTTTCGTTTATTGTTAAAGAAGTTTATAAAAATGTATTTTAGACCTCACCAATATAGACAATATTTATAGCTTATTTAGATTAAAGCCTCTACTTTGAAATAATATCGAGAAATAAATCGAAACTAAGTGGGAAAATAGAATTTGGTGTCTTTTTCGAATGTCCTTCTAAGTGGACATCGGTAGTGAAAGGGTTAACAATCAATACTTGTCGTATACGCGTTTGGTTCGATAAACGAAAAGTGTGAAACTAACACCGTAAATGGTTTGATCTCCTCAGTAGCCAATTTCCTATTTTCCTTTGAGTATTGTCTTTGGTGGCAAAAACAACAATTAATCCCAATGATCGCATACGCCAACGGCTTGAAAGTGCTTTGTCACCAATACGAGGGCAGTTCGGAAACTTCTTAACCTAGCACAAAAAGCGCGGTATAAACAGAAAAAAGTTAAGTGTTTTGGAACTTCCATCTCTGTTATGAACACATGTTAAATTTTGTTTCGATCTGACAACTCCTTCATATAGAAACAGGTGTTCAAAAAAGACGCATCCGCATTTTTTTACAATGGAAAAATTAGAAATGCGTGCTGTCATTAAATATTTTCATAAAAAAGGTTTATCGGGACAAGAAATTCATAATGATATGGTGAATGTGTTAGGTGAAAGTGCTCCTTCATATGCAACAGTAAAAAATTGGGTTGCTGAATTTAAACGTGGTCGTACAAGCATTGAAGATGAACCACATAGTGGACGTCCAAAAACAGCAATAACAATAGCAACAACAATTGTAGCCAAAGTGCATGATATGGTATTAAATGACCTCAAATGATCGAGTCCATTTAATTTTGCATGAAGAACTACAGATGAGAAAGCTTTCTGCAAGGTGGGTGCCGCATTTGTTAACAGTCGATCAAAAACGCATAACAGGTTGGCTGATAAGTTCCCGGTCTGACACATAGATGGCGTCGCTCGTATTAAATGCATATTATTTTTATATAGTACCAACCTTCAAATGATTCGTGTCAATATTTGACGTCTGTAAGTCAATTAGTTTGTGAGATAGAGCGTCTTTTGTGAAGCAACTTTTGTTATTGTGAAAAAATGGAAAAAAAAGAATTTCGTGTTTTGATAAAATACTGTTTTCTGAAGGGAAAAAATACGGTGGAAGCAAAAACTTGGCTTGATAATGAGTTTCCGGACTCTGCCCCAGGGAAATCAACAATAATTGATTGGTATGCAAAATTCAAGCATGGTGAAATGAGCACGGAGGACGGTGAACGCAGTGGACGCCGAAAGAGGTGGTTACCGACGAAACCATCAAAAAAATCCACAAAATGATTTTGAATGATCGTAAAATGAAGTTGATCGAGATAACAGAGGCCTTAAAGATATGAAAGGAACGTGTTGGTCATATCATTCATCAATATTTGGATATGCGGAAGCTCTGTGCAAAATGGGTGCCGCGCGAGCTCACATTTGACCAAAAACAGCAACGTGTTGATGATTCTGAGCGGTGTTCGCAGCTGTTAACTCGTAATACACCCGAGTTTTTCGTCGATATGTGACAATGGATGAAACATGGCTCCATCACTACACTCCTGAGTCCAATCGACAGTCGGCTGAGTGGACAGCGACCTGTGAACCGTCTCCGAAGCGTGGAAAGACTCAAAAGTCCGCTGGCAAAGTAAAGGCATCTGTTTTTTGGGATGCGCATGGAATAATTTTTATCGATTATCTTGAGAAGGGAAAACCCATCAACAGTGACTATTATATGGCGTTATTGGAGCGTTTGAAGGTCGAAATCGCGGCAAAACGGCCCCATATGAAGAAGAAAAAAGTGTTGTTCCACCAAGACAATGCACAGTGCCGCAAGTCATTGAGAACGATGGCAAAAATTCATGAATTGGGCTTCGAATTGCTTCCCCACCCACCGTATTCTTCAGACCTGGCCCCCAGCGACTTCAATTATTGTTTTATTTCATAAAAAATAATACACAAATTGACATCAAAATAATATATAATAAAGCAACTAAAAGTAGTTCCACACTTTTCCTAGCAAAAAAATTGGGATTTGTTTTAAAGGCACAAATGTCCTCACAAAGAAGTTAATTATATTAACTACACAGGAAGTTTTTTACTTCAGTTTTTTCATATTTTAATGCGTAATTTTTGTTTTCTTTTTTCAAATAGTTTAAAAAAAGAGTAAGAATAAATAAAATGGTAAAAATTATTCAAATTTTGCCACAAAAATGGTAAATCCATTATAGAAAAATCGATAATTTTTGAAAATATTGAAACAAGCGTTAGAGTACATTAAAAATCATAAAAAAAAAATATAAAAATTATTATAAATTAATGTTTCTTGCAGCTCGAGGTCTTTATCAATATTTACAGAATTCTAACAAAAGGTCGACCAAAAATCAAATAAAAAACGAATAAATAAAAATTATTTATTTGGGAAAATATCACACAATTTTTTAATTCACATTCAAAACTCTGAATTTGGATCACACCGTAAGAAGTGATGCAAATTTATTGCAACGGCTGTTGAAACGGTGGACATTCGTTCTATGACGAGTTCCTATTACATTCATCGCTTCTCCGCCAATTTTTCACCACTTCCGGACCCAAAAAGAACATTTTCACTTCTTTTTTTGGCGACGCTGTTTTGCAGCATTATTAAGATATTAATTTATGAAAGAATAGTTTCAATACCAATTACCATTTTTTGATTAGGATGACTAAACCAGACTAAACAATATAATAAAGGAGCTTTACAGCCTGTTTCTGTATGTCGAATGAGCTCTGTGGATCGACTAAAATGGAAACAAACACCTGAATTTATAACCAAAAAACAGCGGTTTCTATGCATTTCAGTCGATCGATTGAACTCGTTCGACATACAGAAACAGGCTGTTAGTTATTCAACTAAACCATAAGTTCAATCACGGCTCTATTTCATAAATATCAGACTTCAAACATTGCCATCGGCAACTGCTACCACAACCCAAGTAATTCGATTGTGCATGAAAGTCTTTAGCGGAACTTTGTGCGGTTGTATATACTTGTTTAATTTTTATAAAAATGTAAAATCGTAAATAGGTTTTCAAATTCTGGGGGGGCTAAATTTTTTCTGGGGGGGTCTAAGCCCCCTCCCCAGAGGCCTTCCTACGCTTATGTACGTAACTCAACCTTAAGTTACCTTAATAAACACAGGATGAGCGTTTTTCATATGGAACAACTTTTCAATTTGAGGGTAAATATAGTTTTCAATATAAATTCAACTTGACTTGAAACAGCTCATCTTGTTTCCGAACTTGTGTGATCATCCTCTTTGAGAGAAGTCACGAACAAAGTCAATTAAGCGGTCTGCGCTTTTAATCAAATTCTTGATATCAGACATTATTACTTTCAATAAAATTCAAATTTCGATTAAAAATTATTAATTTGGAATAAAAAACGGGGTTGTAGAACTCAATTCCAACAACAAACGTAACTAGGGTTCAACAACAAACGTAACTAGGGTTCAAAAAATTTAAAAAAAAAGTTACGAAATTTATTTATAATTGGCAATAAACAAATATTTAATATTTTTGAATATTTTTCATAAATTAAAAAATATTTAATGTTGGTCTTACCAACACCACTGTGCAACAAAACTACGTATTAGTATACGATATGATAAAACTACTAAAGGTAGAAAAAAGTAGGCAACACTGATATTGATCAGACGTATTTTCTTGTGCGTCAATTTCTTATTCAAGTTTATTTGTATTTTATACATAACAAACATCACCTGCC